>NC_079457.1:2776697-2844197 GCF_903798145.1 Danio aesculapii
GGCGGTTCATTCCGCTGTGGTGACCCTTGATAAATAAGGGACTAAGCCGAAGGAAAATGAACGAATGAAACTGTCAGATGCATTTGTCAGTAAAACAGTAAGTTGAATTACACCGTGTCAACAAATCCACACTATATTTTAAAACCATTAAACAGCTATTTTATTTATTATTCAACCAAATATAAAATAGAACTAACCCAAACTGACAGAAATGAAACTAGTTTACTTTCTGATGGAGAACATTTCAAGCCTGGTTTATACTTCTGCATCAAGTGATCGGCGTGACCCATGGCGCATGCAATGTGCGTAGCCGTGCATTTATACTTCTGCGCGCTGTAATAACACTTCAGAAACACTAGCTGGCAGTAGGTGTTTATGTTCCACTGTGTCGAGTTTCTTCACTGGTGTTTTGTTTTTTCTGAACGCTACCTTAATGTACAAGTAACTCGCACATTTTGATGTTGGATCGGCGAACGTGCTACGACTTTAATTATGAGGTAAACACAAAACAAGAGTTTTCATCAGGAGCGCCTTCATGGCACACCACACTTGTAAACACTCGCTGCATCAGGTTCGCATAGCTTTCAACTCCGCCCACTCGTCAGCGCTACCAAGCAGACCAATCACACAGCTTGCGCTATGCATCGTTGCAACGTGTAGTTCCAATGTTTTGAGAGGTGCACGTCAACGTCGCCGACGGCCACAGCGAGGGCTATGCGTCCACGCGTAGGCTGCGCCGGAGCATACGCGTGTGCTTGATGCAGAAGTATAAACCAGCCTTCAGAATAAAGCTGGATCACCATTGTCAGAGAGGATGAACAAGCTAATGTAGTGGATAGAAATCTTTAATGCGCATTTTTACACAAATGTAAACTGTACAGAGCAATTTTTACACAGCATTAAAAACATAGTACATCAGAGTTCAGGTTTACTGCTTCATGTGCACAAAATCAGTAGAAAAATAGTCCTTAAAAAACCAAAACAGACGGAATGTTGCGCTGAGCGGCAGAAGCACAGTCATATGAAACACTGACGTGAAGAGAACATCACAGAAACACACACACTGTCCGTCTGAAACAACACTGAAATATCATTGGTTGAGAGTTTTCGAAGGTCCCGCCCACTTACAGAACCGACCAATAGCAGCAGAGGAAACTAACATGAGCAGCAGGAGCCCTTTGAGCAGAATTGAAAAATCGAAGGCTGTTTCACACCTGTAGCTCAAACACACACACACACACGCACACACGTATGTACGCACGCACGACTGTCTGTGGTGTTTATAATAAAGCATATGAAGGATCCGAGAGAATCGTTGTGAATCCTGCAGGTCTTAATGTGACCACACTTCACACTACAGAAGCTGATTGTGTGTGTGTGTGTGCGCACTCTGTCAAACACAGTACAGAATGTGACTGGAGTGTGTGTTCAAGTATCTATAGTGCCAAAGCTGTAGTGCAGACACACTGTACAGGCTAGTTTATCTGTCCACATGTTTATAGTAGGAACTTTAAAACACCGGCTTATAGTAGGAAACACTGTCGCCCTCTAGAGCCACTACACACACTCTCACTCTTCACACACACGGATTTCATGTTTTAATGGGGACTCTTCGTAGTTGTAATGTTTGTAGTGTACAGATTGTTTAGTGTGCACTGGGTGCACACACACACACACATTCTAAATCATACACACATTCCCACTCACACACATACTGTTTTCCTTATGGGGACCAAAATAATGTCCCCATATGGCTAAAAATGACTGGTATAACTATATTTGAGGGGGTCCCCCATATATGAGCTATGTAATGTAGTTAATACTGGGTGCATTCCCACACACATTCCCACTTACACTCATATCCTTTTTCCTTATTGGGGACCAAAATAACGTCCCCATATGGTTAAAATTACTAGTATTACTATATTTGAGGGGGTCCCCATATATGATCTCCATAATGCAGTTAATACAGGGAACACACACACTCTCTCAATCATACACACATTCCCACTCACACACACATGGTTTTCCTTACGGGGACCACAATAATGTCCCCATATGGTTAAAAATGACTGGTATTACTATATTTGAGGGGGTCCCCCATATATGATCTCCATAATGTGTTTAATACTGGGTGCACACACACACACTCTCTCAATCATACACACATTCCCACTCACACACATACCATATTCCTCATGGGGACCAGAATAATGTCCCCATAGTGTTTAAAATGACTGGTTTTACTGGTATACTTGAGGGGGTCCCCATATATGATCACCACAATGTAGTTGCACACAGATACACACACTGTCATACTCACACACATACTGCTGTGTCTGCCTGGAATGATCAGTGCAGCGGTTTACAGACGTGTAGTCCCAAGTCCGTCTCCATCCGTTTGTCTCTGTGTGTTTTTTACCTACAGCAGGTTAAATGTACGCAGGTAAATCTGTCTCTCGATCCACTCGGTGAAGTGCGTCACATTGGCGTAGACACCAGGGCCCAGGACCTTAGAGAAACACACGGAGCCCCAGGAGGTCAAACCGTACAGAGACCAGTGTCCATCATCCTCCTCGCAGACAAGAGGACCGCCACTGTCACCCTAAACACACACATATACACACTCATGATGCCACATGAATGCACACACTCATAATTTCACATGAAGGCGCACACACACACACACAAGCTCACTCACCATGCAGGAGTCGATAGTTCCGGCCTCGTATCCAGCACAGAGCATGCGTGAGGTAATGGTCTTCATGTCAAAGTAGGACTGACACTGAGACACAGAGATGATCCGCACCTCTCCCTCCTGGAGCTTAAACGGCACTGCAGGACGAGAGAATACTGACTCACTACAGACACCACAGACGCACTACTGACACCAGTCTCACTACTGATGTCACACACTCACTATTAACTATCTACAGACTAACTACTGAAAGTCAGATGCAACAGACTAACTACTGACATCACAAACTCACAATTGACACCACTGACGCCCCAGACTCACTACAGCCACCACTGACACTACAGATTCGCTACTGACACCACAGGCTCACTACAGACTCACTACTAAAATCACAGACTCACTACTGACATCAGATTGACTACTGATGCTCACTACAGACTTCCCAGTTACACCACAGATTCAATATAATCATTACTGACTCCACAGACTCACTACAGATGACACAAGCTCACTACTTATACCAGACACACTTATGACAGAATCAGTAAAGGCTAACTTCTGACACCACAGACTCACTACTGACATACAGACTTACTAATGAAGCTACAGCCTCACTACAGATTCACTACTGACACCACAGACTCACTGTTGATGCCGGACTCACTACTGACACCACAGACTCACTACTGACACCACAGATTCACTATAAACTAACTAGACTCACTATTGACACGACAGACTCACTACTGACACTACAGACTAACTAATGAAGCTAAAGCCTCACTACAGATTCACTACCGACACCACAGACTCACTGCTGACACCACAGACTCACTATAAACTAACTAGACTCACTATTGACACCAAAGACTCACTATTGACACCACAGACTCACTATTGACACCACAGACTCACTATGGATTCACTACTGACACCACAGACTCACTATAAACTAACTAGACTCACTATTGACACCACAGACTCACTACTGACACTACAGACTTACTAATGAAGCTACAGCCTCACTACAGATTCACTACTGACACCACAGACTCACTATTGATGCGGAACTCACTACTGACACCACAGACTTACTATAAACTAACTAGGCTCACTATTGACACCACAGACTCACTACTGACACCACAGACTCACTATAAACTAACTAGGCTCACTATTGACACCACAGACTCACTATGGATTCACTACTGACACCACAGATTTACTATAGACTCACTACTGACTAGGACTGGGTATCGTTCCAAAATTTTCGATACCGATACCCTAAATTCGATACCGGTTCCGAACGATACTTTTTTCGATACTTTTATTTTAAGAAATATATTTTAACGAGATTATTGTTTCAGGATGTTCGTGACACTTTTCACAGCAGGGTTATCTCGAAGACCAATAAACAAAGAAACAAAAGCACAAAATGAACAAAGTGTAGTAAACACAATATATTAGTGCAAACAGTTTTAATAAAGTTCAAGCAGTTTTAAGTCAATCAATTTTAAGTATTTGTGAGGCTTACTGCTGCTTAAAGGTTTAGTTCACCCAAAAATTTTAATTCTGTCATTAATTATCTACAAATGAAGATATTTTGGATTTAATGCAAGAGCTTTCTGATCCTCCCATGAATAAATCATTGAATAAAGTCATTTTTGTTTACTTTGCGCACAGAAGTATTCTCGCAGCTTCATATAATTATGACTAAACCACTTATATCGCAAGGACTTATGTTGACTATGTTTTTGGTTCCTTTCTAGGCATTGAAAAATGCATATCCAGTAAATCTAATCCTTCTCCACAGTAGAAAAGGCAGCAAACCTTTAACAATAAAATGTGTAACGGCCCTGTGGCATTCATCTTTCCTTACTTTGTTAATTTGTACTTTTTCTGCCAGTGTAAATGGATTATCACTTGATGGTCTCCTAATTCCAGGGTCAGCAGGAGCAGAGACTATAACAATAATGTGAAGAAAACATGAAAGCTAAACTGTTAATGCAGCCAAGGATAAGGACAATTATATTAGATAAGTTTAATGTGAGGTAAACTTCATCATTTACTGTTAAATTTATAGCATTTTAGTATCAACTTAGCCAGGTATTTAAAGCCATCGAAACAGTACATAACGTTACACAGCGTACGTTAGGTCAAAAAAGGATTAATAAATTTACCCCGCACAAACTATACTGTCAGGTCTTGATGCCCAATTCTGCATACATATGATACTGCCTATATCAGATTTTTTGTTTGTCTGTTTACACGTTCTTTAATTGTGACCCATATCCAATTCATGTCTTTACACTTGCCGTACAATTTACGATGCATGCATAAACGCGGGTTCTAGCAACTGTGCCACACTAGCCACGATGGAAGAAACGGTCTCGTTTATAGCTCTGCGAAATATGCTAAGCATTGTATAAGCAGTGAATGGTTCATTCCAGATTTACCCCCACGCAGTTTACGTAATGGTTTGGCCCTGATGTGTGCGTGTAGTAGAAGATGTAGCCTTTGCCTGTGTGCGCACTGGTGTTGTTGGAGAGAATAAAGTTGTTCTATGTGTAGCCGGCAGTGAGTGTATTATTAGCGACAAAAAGCAAAAGTTCGGCCAACTTTAAAATGATTTTGAGGCGGAGGAGGTGGGAAAGGGCCGTCATCGCAGCTTTTGCTTATGGTTTATATGCTGTATGTTGTCCTCCACCATTTAGAGGAATGTGTGGTTACGAGAGAGATCTCAGGTCTGGTGGGAGCAAATTGTGGCGACTGACCACTTTCCTCCATGTTTCCTCTGTTGTTGTTTACCGCGTCGGAATCTCCACACACGCTCTTCCTTATACATCATTAAACCGCGGAGAAGCACCACATTGTCACGTTTAATCATGATCAGAACAGAATGCCTCAATAAATCCGATCTGCCTATTTACATGACAGTCGCATTGTCACATATCCGATTTATATCTGATTTATTTCCACATATGAAGGAGACCTGAAACCGATCACTGAATATCAGAATGCATGCGTTTTTTTCAGTTTTTTTTCGGTCATAGAACTGATCCGATCTGTGTTGACAGTGTAAACAGGACCTTAAACTTAACTTTAACGCTACACAAGTAAGAAGTGCTAAAAGTTAACTGATTTTGTATGTCTGTTTGACAATTTGACTGATTTTGTATGTCAGTTTGACAATCTGACAAGCTCTGTGCGAGTGGGCGTAACCGCCGTAAACTATTGATTTTCAAGACAGCCTCGCCGCAGCCAATCACCAGCATTTGATCCGGGCACATTAAGGATGCAGGTTTTCTAGCTCACTGACGTTGACAATATTATTTCCTTGGGTATCGAAATTTGGTACCGAACGAAAATGTTTTTTTCGGTACTCGATGGTATCGAGACGATTCGGTCAGTGCTTAAAAAGTATCGAACTCGATACCCAGCCCTACTACTGACTTCACAGACTCACCATAGACTCACTACTGACATCAAAGACTCACTATAGACTCTCTACTGACCCCAGACTCAATATTGATGTCAAAGGCTCACTACAGACTCGCTATTGACACCACAAATTCATTACTGATACCACAAACTCACTACTACCACCGACTCACTACAGGCTCACTACTGACACCTCAGACTCAGTATAGACTAACTACAGACTCAGTACAGACTCACTACTGACACCACAGACTCACTAAATACTCGCTACTGACACCACATACTCAATACTGACACCACAGACTCATTACATACTCGCTACTGACACCACAGACTCAATACTGACACCACAGACTCATTACATACTCGCTACTGACACCACAGACTCAATACTGACACCACAGACTCATTACATACTCGCTACTGACACCACAGACTCAATACTGACACCACAGACTCACTACTGATGTATATGGCTCACTACAGACTCACTACTGACACCACAGACTCACTATAGACTAACTACAGACAGCACAAACACACTACAGGACCACTATTGACACCACAGACTCACTACATACTCACTCCTGACACCACAGACTCACTATAGACTAACTACAGACTCACTACTAACAGCACAGACTCACTACATACTCACTACTGACACCACAGACTTATTACTAATGTATATGGCTCACTATAGACTCACTACTGACACCACAGACTCACTAAATACTCGCTACTGACACCACAGACTCAATATTGACACCACAGACTCACTATAGACTAACTACAGACTCACTACTGACACCACAGACTCAATATTGACACCACAGACTCACTATAGACTAACTACAGACTCACTACTGACACCATAACCTCACTACAGGATCACTACTGACACCACAGACTCACTACATACTGTTGACACCACAGACTCACTACATACTCACCAGTGCCCCCCACAGACTCACTATAGACTAACTATAGACTAACTACTGGCACCACAAACTCACTACAGGATCACTACCGACACCACAGACTCACTGCATACTAACAACTGACCCCAGAGACTAACTATAGACTAACTACAGACTCACTATAAACAAACTACAGACTCACTACCGACATAAGACTCACTATAGACTAACTACAGACTCACTACTGACACCACAAACTCACTACAGGATCACTACTGACACCACAGACTCACTACATACTGCTGACACCACAGACTCACTACTGACCCCACAGACTCAATATAGACTAACTACAGACTCACTACTGACAACACAAACTCACTATAGGATCACTACTGACACCACAGACTCACTATAGACTAACTACAGACTCACTACCGACACCACAAACTCACTATAAACTAATTACAGACTCACTACCAATACCACAGACTCACTATAGACTAACTACAGACTCACTACTGACACCACAAATTCACTATAAACTAATTACAGACTCACTACCAACACCACAGACTCACTATAGACTAACTACAGACTCACTACTGACACCACAAACTCACTACAGGATCACTACTGACACCACAGATTCACTACATACTGCTGACACCACAGACTCACTACATACTCACCACTGACCCCACAGACTCACCACTGACACCACAAACTCACTACAGGATCACTACTGACACCACAAACTCACCACTGACCCCACAGACTCAATATAAACTAACTACAGACTCACTACTGACACCACAGACTGACTATAGACTCACTACATACTCACCACTGACCCCACAGACTCACTATTGACTAACTAGACTCACTACTGACACCACAGACTAACTACAGACTCACTACTGACACCACAAACTCACTACAGGATCACCACTGACCCCACAGACTCACTACCGACACCACAAACTCACTATAAACTAACTACAGACTCATTACCGACACCACAGACTCACTATAGACTAACTACAGACTCACTACCGACACCACAGACTCACTATAGACTAACTACAGACTAACTACTGACACCACAAACTCACTACAGGATCACTACTGACACCACAGACTCACTACATACTGCTGACACCACAGACTCACTACATACTCACCACTGACCCCACAGACTCACTACTGACACCACAAACTCACTACAGGATCACTACTGACACTACAGACTCACTACATACTGCTGACACCACAGACTCACTACATACTCACCACTGACCCCCCAGACTCACTATAGACTTACTACAGACTCACTACCGATACCACAGACTCACTACCGACACCACAGACTCACTATAGACTCAGCTGAAACAGTTACAGTTATAAAAAAAAAAGTTTATGATCACCTTGTGCTCATGTTCTTATATAACCCTCTCTAATGAAAACTAACTGTCATGAATGCAACCTCCACAAACAAACAGCATTTGTTTCAGTGTTGCGTGTCACTCACTGCGGTTTCCCACATGCCCCCAGCCCGTGATGTGGCAGTATTTGTCAGGTTTTGGCAGCTGACCGCGGCGTGGCAGACACACAGGTCGCACGTAACTGGTCACCAGCACCTCAGACTCCAGTTCCAGCACACTGATGTCATAATCCACCACTGCTCGATTGTAGCGTGAGTGAACAATGATGCTCTTGACTCGACGCGTTTGCATGTATGGAGACGGATGATCCAGATTATTTATGCCCAGAACCACCTTCCACACATCTGCACTCTCACGCCTGCATACAGGGAAAAACACACAATCAGAACACTGACCAGACTAGCATATTCACTCATACAGTACTTCCCTTACAAACAAATCACTGCAGTTTTTTAAAGGAATACTGCAGTTTTAGTTAACTTCTGAAGAGTCCAGTAGTTTGGTGTCCAAAATACTGCATTATTTAAGTATATTGCAGTATTACTGCAATACAACTGAACTACTACTACAGTACAACTACTGCAATAGTACTCAAGTGATACTACTACTACTATAATGCTGTAAAACTACTGCAATGGTACTGAAGTACTACAACTACAATGCAGTTCTGCTACTGCAATACAACTGAAGTACTTCTGCAATACAACTGCAGAACAACTACTGCTTTTCCTGCTCGGTGGACAATGGTTTCCAAATGAGGTTCCAGTACTTCAGTTGTATTGCCGAAGTACTACCACAATATACTGCATTGTACTTTTCAGAAGTATAACTAACTACAGAAATACATCTACATCTGCAATACATAATAAAACTAAAGTGCACTTTTAATACTTATGTACAAATCAATAACATAACATATCACTACATTGCCGCTCTCAGTTTATTTAATGTTACTTCTGCAGATTGTACTGTGTTTATACCTTATTATACTGCAATTTTGCAGTTGCATTGGATTTTGCCACAGTTATCCTTGCATATATGCTGCTGCTGTTGTACTGTTCAGTTCACTTTCAGTTCACTGTTGTACTGTTCATGTTCCATCTACACGACATCTTTAGGACCAGTCATCCAGAAACATGGATTTTCCTACCACTGCTATGCTGATGATAGCCAGCTATACCTCTCTTTTCACCCTGATGATCCCTCGGTTCCAGCTCGCATCTCAGCCTGCCTGTCAGACATTTCACACTGGATGAAAGATCATCATCTTCAGCTTAACCTCACGAAAACGGAAATGCTTGAAGTTTCTGCCAACCCGACTCTACACCATAACTTTCAATCCAGATGGATGGAGCAACCATTACTGCATCCAAAATGGTAAAAAGCCTTGGAGTAACGATTGATGACCAACTGAACTTCTCTGACCACATTTCTAGAACTGCTCGATCTTGCAGATTCGCACTCTATAACATCAGAAAGGTCCGACCCTTCCTATCTGAACATACAGCTCAACTCATTGTTCAAGCTCTTGTTCTCTCCAAACTGGACTATTGCAACTCTCTACTAGCCGGGCTTCCAGCTAACTCTATCAAACCTCTTCAGCTGCTTCAGAACGCAGCAGCACGAGTGGTCTTTGATGAACCCAAAAGAGCACATGTCACTCCGCTACTCACCCGTTTGCACTGGCTGCCAGTTGCTGCTCGCATCAAATTCAAAGCTCTGATGTTTGCTTACAAAGCGACCTCTGGCTTTGCTCCTTGTTATCTGCTCTCACTTCTGCAGATGTATGTGCCCTCCAGAAACTTGCGTTCTGTGAATGAACGTCGCCTCGTTGTTCCATCCCTAAGAGGGAAGAAATCACTTTCCCGAACTCTCACATTCAATCTGCCCAGTTGGTGGAATGAACTCCCTAACTACATCAGAACAGCAGAGTCACTTGCTGTCTTCAAGAAACGACTAAAAACTCAACTGTTTAGTCTCCACTTTCCTTCCTAATCTGTAACTGCCTCTCTGGCTATACCACGAACTGTACTCTCTCTCTCTCTCTCAAAAAAAAACATTACTAATGCTTTGCTTCTTAGACTTTACACACCTGAAACTTGTCTACAGCACTTGTTCACTGCTGCTCTTATAGTTGTGTAAATTGCCTCCTTGTCCTCATTTGTAAGTCGCTTTGGATAAAAGCGTCTGCTAAATGACTAAATGTAAATGTTCACTGCAGTTATTTATTATTATTATTTGTTTTTGTAAATAAACTCTTAACATTCTAATTAGAAAATTACTTGAATACAAAAAACATCCCTGAAAAAAGTACAAAATATTTTTGGAAGATGTTGAAGAACAAACCCCATAGGAGCACGAGTGCAGTACAGTTCTTACCACAGCATGGGCATATTAAACTACAGCAGCACCAGTGCAGTAAAGACAGCGTTTACTTGTTTTTACTCCAGTTTACTGCAACTTATACTACTGTTGAACTTCATTATACTGTATCTGAACAATGTTTATACTTCATTGTATTGCAATTTTGCAATTGTACTTGCTTTTACTGCAGTTATACTTCTTTATACTGCTGTTGTACTGCAGGTTTACTTCAGTTTACAGCAGTTATTTTATGTAAGGGTTATAAGCGCACAGACTGCTTCAAAGAAGATTTAGAGTAATACATACAGTTGAGGCCAAATTATCCAACCTGTATATAATTTTTCCCCAATTTATAATAATTAATAGTTGTAAAATAATTTTAGTTGTTTTAATAACTCATCTCTAATAACTGACTTATTTTCTCTTTGTCATGATGACAGTAAATAATATTTGACTAGATATTCTTCAAGACACTAGTATTGAGCTTAAAGTGACATTTAAAGGCTTAACTAGGGTAATTAGGGTAAAGTTAGGGTAATTAGGCAAGTGATTGTATAACAGTGGTTTGTTCTGGAGACAATCCAAAACTAATATTGCTTAAGGAGATAATAATATTGAGCTTAAAATGGCTTTAAAACAATTAAAAACTGCTTTTATTCTAGCCGAATTAAACAAGACTTTCTCCAGAAGAAAAAATATTATAAGAAATACTGTGAAAAATTCCTGAATCTGTTCAACATCATTTGGGAAATATCTGAAAAACATCACAGGAGGGCGAATAACTTTGACTTCAACTGTATGTATGTTAATGTGTGTGTTTGTGTGTGTGTGTCTCACCCCTCAAAGCAGTGAGCTACAGTAAGTGCCCACTTGTTCCCGATGAGGACGCAGCCGCAGATGTGTCCGCTCGGGTCACTCTGCAGAGAGCACTGCCACGGCCAGCGGCCCGGACGGCTCGTTCGGCCTCCCAGAATCCTCTTCACCAACCGAGCAGCGGGCCGACGGCCACACTCTGAAGCACACGGCCAGCAGATGAGCAAACGTGTGTGTGTGTAGGGATGGACAGTATTTACAATGCATGTATTTCAGATACATCCTGTTAACCCTTGTGTGCTGTTAGAGGTGTTTTCATCCACTCTAGGCTGATTTGGGGTCTAATTTGGCCACAACTTTCTCTGTGTTTCAGCAAATGGAATGATTTTTGCAGACAAATCTTATTATGACACATATTTTTGGGAAAATGCTTTGAAATTTGCTACCCTTTGGTTATGCTGGTGGCTGTTTTTGCTCCATTGACTTCCATTATAATCACATATTTGATCGAAAAGCCATGACAGCATATGATCATGCATTCTTGATTGTTGCTAGTTTTCCCTGTTGGGAAGAGGTAAATGTGTCATTTTACTGTTGCTCATCAGTTGCAGTACAAAAAAAGCTTAGTTTCTGGTTTAAAATGATCTGGTTATTTGGAGTATACAGGGTTCTTACATATTTTCCAACTTCAAATTGCACTTTTCAAGCACTTTCAAGGTGCATTTTTATGTTTTTCAGCACCTAATAACCACAACAAATGACATTTATATTTGCTGTCTTTACTTTTTCACATTTAAATCCATTGTGCTATTTTAAAAAACACAATATGACATTTCAGCTTAAATTGTTGAATAATCTGGAGCATAGATTTATTGAAATAGTTCACCCAAAAACCGTAATAAAAAAAATAAAGTTCAGTTACTGGATGAGGTATCGTTTTAAGTTTGGTCTCTTTCTACCGAAAGTTGATTTCTCAAAAAATGAGCTTACAGTCAGATTGTGTTTGGGTGTAGCACCAAACTGTCATGACCAGTCGTTTGTTATATTTCATGTGCATCGCTATTCAAAAGTCATGTAACAAATTAAATCAGAGAATATTCCTGCTGCAAATTAATGAACTGTTCCTATGTCAACCGTTTCGAAAATCAGTCACTAAATATGGAAACCACAGTTTGTAAGCTTTCATCAACATTACTTTTTATTATTATCAATATTACTTTAGGTTAGGACTAAGGTACTGTTTTAACTGTATGGCAAATGTCCCACCTGTCATGGTTTTCGTTATGTGTGAAATGCATTTTAAGCTAAAAGGAAAACCACTCCGTAAGATAACGAATTATTACGAAAGTAATGCAATTTCAGATTCAAGTAGGTTTAAGCACTTTGTCCAAAAACCAAGCACTTTTCTAACCTTGAAAACACTATATTAAAAATCAAGCATTTTCCAGGATTTAAAGCACCCGTACGAACCCTGAGTATAACGTGTGCGGGAGTGTGAGAGAGAGCTTTGTGCACTTACCTTGATATGTCTGAGAAAATCAAAATAAGCCCCTCAGCTCTCAGAACACAGTAAACACAGTGAGTGTATTTCTGCACACACACTATAATCTGCTGTTTACTCCACTGAACTCCATATAAAAGCCAGAAACTTGTTAGCACAGGGCTATCTAAAGAATTAATGCTGACAACTGATGATCAACAGTAAAAATAACACATTGCATCTCTTCCCAACAGGGAAAACCAGCAACAATCAAGAATGCTTACATCCCACAAGGGTTAATGAATTTCCATCACCTGTAAAAGGACGCACATGCACGTTCATTCACAATTAGCATAACACCCATCTATAACTTACAACTACATAAGTCGTGTCTACAAAAGTGAAATGGTATATTCTGGACTCCCTACTAAGTTTTGACTCCCGAATATTTCATAAATAAGGAGCCAGAAAGAAACTTGCAGACTTTTTCGGAAGTTCACCAAAAAGAGTGACCACCTACTAACATTTAAAATCTGAACACTTACATCAGAGCAGCTTTAACGCATGTTTTACACCAAACATAAGGAATTATTTACAGATTTGCAGTTCATTTTTTTATATTGTGTGTGTGTGTGTGTGCGTGCATCAGTCATACACACCGTCTCTTGTACACTGCAGCGAGATCTTCTTGTATGATTGACAGCTCTGCCTGCAGACAGGAAATGATGCGAATCAGTGTGTCGTCTGATAGATTAAAAGTACGAATTCCAAACACTCAAATTACTGTAACTGAATCGCTTTTATCAGGAACTACTTTAGTACGTACTTTAAAAAGTGTACTTTAATTAGAGCAAATGTTTAGTGCTGTATTTGGACTATTTTCCTTCAACCTGCAGCCACTACTTTATATGTCTATTTTTCCTTGTCTACTGTGTAAGAGGCTAAATGATCATATGCATTTGTTTATATGACAAAACATGTCTTTTTGACTCAAGAAGGTCCATACTGACTCCAAAGGCAGATACGGATAAGATCAGCATAAGAATATACTACAGTTATTTATAGTAGATACTACAGTGTTTGTTAACCATACTGACACTGACAGCTCCATTAGAGATAGAGATGATGCACAATCAGCTGAAATGTTGCTGGAATTGGGCGATATATATTGCATCACTAATTTCAACAAATTGGTCAGGTCCCGACAACATCAAGTCTCCCAGATCAGGGCCTGGTGTGTGGACTTTGGGGGTTTTACGATGTGGTCACATGTTGATTGGTCAGTTTGAATGTCTCAACATTTGGGCTTTAGTCACATGGTCAAGAAAGATACAAAATAGGTGGTAAAATGCTGCTCTGGCTCTTTTCCTGGCCTCTCTTTTCTGTCTCTGCTTTCTGGAGTCCTTTATCTGGAGTCTATCTTCTCTGACGCTACTGCAATCAGGCTAACTTCTGGGACTGCTCTCTTCGTCTCTCTCTCTCCCTCCCCCCCTGTGTCTCTCCTTCTACCTGTGGTAACTTTAATTTTACATTTAAGCTGGGAACAATTTATATCATATGTTTTATCATTTCATATTTGATCATTTTAGACAGTTATTTTGTAATTAATTCAGTTGTAACCATAGAGAATTATTGTCATTAAATCATCTCATTATCAAGTATTTGTGAATTACTTTTGATTTAACATCAACACTTAATTACTCCATATTGCAATACAATATAATCATATAATATCAACGCTCTCCCACATTTATAGCTATTAATACTGCCCTTATTTCCGATTTTTGGTATAAGATTGTAGATGAATGGTTTGACTAGAATGTACAGTTTTTTACCATCAATACTGATAATTATTTAGTCACTCGGCAGAACTACAGTTTGAACCGCTGTGGTTTAAAACCCATTCTGACAACAGTGATTGGCTGATTCTAATAATCAGTCCTGTGATTAGACCTGTCACAATATCTATTTTTTGCTGTATGAAATATTGCATCAAAATATATCACAGAATCAGAACGATTCTCAATATTATAACGATATTATCACGATAATCAATATTATTGTCATTTTAAGACCATTTTATGCCACTGATTATGTAATGCCAGAATGACAATATAATATCATCACAATGCAAGTGCACTCTTCCAAAGAACACATTATATTTTATTCTTTAATTTAATTATAGTCATTTTAACAGTTTAATAATCAGTCATTGGAGTCAGAATGTGAAAACACATATCCTAAATAAATAATAAAAATGTTACCAGTAAAGTGCATGGTAAAGAGTAACAGAGGCTGTGTTATGTGCTAGCAGATCTATTTCAGCTGTCTGACACCAACATAAGAATATACTACAGTAATTTATAGTAGATACTACAGTGTTTGTTAACCATACTGACACTGACAGCTCCATTAGAGATAGAGATGATGCACAATCAGCTGAAATGTTGCTGGAATTGGGCGATATATATTGCATCACTAATTTCAACAAATTGGTCAGGTCCCGACAACATCAAGTCTCCCATTAATGGTGAGTACACTTATTTATGAATAATTTAATTGTTAAAATATGCTATTATTATCTGCTAATCATGGCAGCATGGTGGCTCAGTGGCTAGCAATGTGGCCTCACAGCAAGAAGGTCGCTGGTTCGAGTCCCGGCTAGGTCAGTTGGCATTTCTGTGTGGAGTTTGCATGTTCTCCCCGTGTTGGCGTGGGTTTCTTAAGGGTGCTTCGGTCCACAGTCCTAACACATGCGCTATAGAGGAATTGATGAACTAAATTGCCCGTAGTGTATGAGTGTCAGTGTGAATGAGAGTGTTTGGGAGTTTTGTGTTGCGGCTGGAAGGGCATCCACTGTATAAAACATATGCTGGAATAGTTGGCGGTTCATTCCACTGCGGTAATCCCTGATAAATAATGGACTAAGCTGAAGGAAAATGAATGAATTTCAATGCTTTTGTATTAATAAAATAACAAAGTTAGGCCTACCAGGTTTACACAACATTTTTTTGAACCAAAAATAAACAAATTTAAATAAAAATTTAGTTATTTTCCTAAAACATACATGTAATTTATAATAAACGCCTGTATTAATTTTTTATTGAGTAAAAATTTATGCATTTCGGTTTAATTAATAGCGTCTCTTCTAATGGGGCCTGTTTAATTTATTTTGGGCTATCAAAAAGTGAAGAGTGCCTGTCTGAAGGGCTACCAGGGATTTCAAAGTTTTGCTAGCCCTGCATGGGGACATTGTCTCACACCCAACCATACACACCCACCCTCGTTTTTCCAGCAGGCCCTGTAGAGGAAGCATGTTCTCAGGACTCCAGTCTGGGTCAACATGTAACCAGCGCTTCCGTCTCACAACAGGAGATACATCCAGCATTGCATCTGTGGAGAGAGGAGAACTACACACACACACACACACACATACACGCACACAAAGAGAAACACACACATATGCCAGACGTTTGAGCAACTGACTGGAAAATAGCTTGTGCAGGAGAGTTCTTTTCAGGTGTATGAGCGTCATCAGCTGGACAGCAGTGTGTTATGATTTTTATTCTGTCGTTTTTTATATACACACTCCTGTTATTTTCCAAGCGGCAACCTCCCGCTCTCTTCGTGAAGCTAATACGGAAGTAACTGAAACTGCAAGTCATCGAAATTCCGCTAGTCCTGGCTCTGTATGGAGCAAATTTTAATTGAGCCTACTGTTAAAATGGCCAACTTTACAGCAGAAAAGAAGGTGTTTACAGCCTGGTACAAAGAACGATTTTGCTTCATATAGCTATTATTACCCTTCATGACAACTGTGAGGGGGGTGAATTTTTTTATAACTCATCCGTTTAGTTTATATTAAGCCTGCATAATTAAGGGCGTGGCCACTTGAGTGAGTTTCGCTGCTCGCTGTCTCGTCACCTCAGCTGATTCCGGCTGATTAGCTGCTGAACTCTGCATATACATCATATTTTTGTGTTGTTTTATGTGGCTTTACACAGTAAGTTTCCTTTTGGAATTATTTCTTACAATTATCAGATGATATGGCATGCTGTGTGCACTTAATTGTGCTCACAAACCATTCACGTGGCCTCCGTTTCCCAGGTGAGTAAAGTTATTTACTTAGATACCATCTCTATAAATGTATTTGTTTTATTTAAGATCATTTATAATGTTCTTTAGAGCTGTAATGCACGCCAGAATCTGTCAGATTGATTAGCTGTAGGCTCTAGAACTGTCATCTGAAGCGTTATCATACAGCGTTATGCCTGGATTTCCTCAATAGTCTTGCATTTACTAACACAGATTATATCTGAATTGTTTGAAAGTAATTTGCATTTTCGTCCTGTAGAAAAACGTCATAAGAACAATGTTTAGTGGCTCAATGTATTACTACAGTGCTTTTAAACGTCTAAATACTTTATTGATATAGTGTACAGCCAAGCACATGTGGTCAGAACACAGACGAGTCGCAGGTAATGAAGCATTAAGCAAAATGTTAGCAGGCGTCTGTAGCTCTGCTCACGCTCCGCCTCTTTGCCCTTGTTTGGTGTTCCCAGGGCGGTGATGTGTAAACAAAATGCCGACAGCTGGCCACGCCTACTGGTAGCTTCTTTTGGGTTCTTCAGAAATCTATGTGTGACGTCACAGATACTACGTCCATATCTTTTACAGTCGGTTATTTCCATTTCTGTTCTATTTCGGTTTGTGTTCTGTGTTTACAATAAGGTTGCATTAGTTAATGTATTTACTAACGTGAACAAACAATATATAATGCATTTATTACAGTATTTATTTGTGCTGTGTGTTTTGTACTCTTGATTTAAATAAACCAAAAAGAAAGTAGTTTCGGCAGGTGTTGACCACATTACAGTTCCATATTACCACGCTGAACGACTAGACTGCGGTCAATAATTGACTGAAATCTGCTTATGTGTACACAGGTTATGAATATGTTAATGAGGCAGCACATGTGAATTGTGTTTCTGCTGTGCGTGTGTGTGTGTACTGACCTTACCCTAAACCCATCTGTGTGCATGTGACGCTGCTGTGGTTCGAGCTCCATCCGTCCGCACACACGTGATACTCCAACCCGGCCTTATACACCAGCAGCGAGCCCTCGTCAGACAGAGACACTGCAGACACACAGCACTGACTATTACTGTTTTGCGGTGAACAATTCATCTGTGCATGTCATTAAGACAAATGAAATAGGCTGCCCTTGTAATCCGTCTGAGGTAAAGACAGACAAAACTGACAGCTGGAGGGGCGTGGTTAAGTATGTTAGCCACGCCCCTCCAGCTGTCAGTTTTGACAACAAACAGTAATGGTGAGCAGGAGGAGTCTGTTAGGTTGCAATAACTCTCCCTTTTCCCCATCTTTCTGAATGAAACGCCTACTTTACGACATCCAATCAGCTCACAGTAGAAAAAAACAAGCCACGCCCACTGTTTTCGCATTTAATACTCTGTTTCTTTCGGAACTGCATCACGATACGAAAAAAAAAAAAAATGGTCGCAGCTTCCGGTTCTTGGAGACTTTAACAATAGAACCAATGAGGCCGTCTTTTGACGACGTTTACAGTTTGTAACTCTGTTTAAGGGGTGGTCCAGAATGTAATTGTAAGGCTTGGTTGTGTTTATAAGATGCAAAGCAATGTGTGCTCATGCTTCACTTGTAGAAAAGCACGTTATTTTTACTCATATATATCTTACTTTGATTATATACAGCTACTCAGCTAACATGAAAACCACTGACATATTTTCCCGCCATCAAGAGGCTCTGATTGGTCAGCTAACAAAATGTGCTGTGATTCGCGGATCAGCTCCACGTCACCAGTAAAATGTCACGCCTCCACAAGCATGCGCTTTGCCTCAGCTGGGTAAATACTGTCAGTCAGAGTAGCTGTATCAGTTTGAACCTCAGGATGAACCTCATGTCTGCTCTCTAAAATTACATCTGACAAGTGTCTGTAACGAGTAAAAATAGGGTGTGGCTCCTTTAAGAGAGAATCGGCTTTTTATTTATGTGTATGTGTGCGTGTGTGTGAACAGTCTGTAGGCGCATGTTACACGAGAAACGCATGATGTTTATTTCTATTTTTCTCTGATGCTCGAATTAAGTTATTTTTCTGTAATAAACAGTGACACTGTTGACAGAAGAATAAAGCAGTAAGTAATAGGAAACGTTCACATATCTTTTGCGAGTTCAATATTTGAGATGTGGAACGCAGGGAAAGCGTCCGCATAGAGAGACACTGCAGCGCTGCTGAAGATTGTGTGTGTTTACAGCGGTTTGACGGATAAATACGAGTTTGTAGCCAAACAGCATTTCCCGTTGTTTACATCCTTGTTTACGTCCTTGCTACAACATACCGCTAACGCTAGACAATGTGCATGTAATAGATCAATTTGAACAAATAAAAACACGTACAGGTTGAGGCTCAGAATCCACTGCTTCGTCTTTTATGGTTGGAGATGCTCCTCCTCTGAGGAGTTTATAGCCGAATCCAGCACTGAACTGAGAGATTCTGGAAGTTCTCCTTTGTCAAATGCTAGCTATATCTTTATTATTATTCTCAGGAACATAATTAAGTTAAACTGTAAGCACTTCTCTCTTTGTGTCGTGTCCTTTAGAAGCCCAAATACAGAAACAGAGGAAACAGCAGCGTTTGGACGCCATTTTAACTTTCTCTGCTATAACATTACAGCGCCTCTGGCCACGCCCCTTCACTGCGCAGGGTGTGCGCTTGATAAATGCGTGTAACCAGTAACCCTTATGATCTCACTAGCCCTGATGTATTTTTTTGTAGTCCCCAAATTCGTTTGCTGTAGGCTTTGCTAAGCTAACTCTGTAAAAGTCAGCGTCTCCCTTTGCATTGAGCGTCTTGCATTCAGAGATGTTGTTTATGTCCACACAGCTACGTTACACATCAACTAAAGTTTCAAATATAATATTGTAGTGGACCAGCCCTTTAAATATAACCCACATATCCACAGTACCTAGACTTTTCTTAAATATGTTTATATTTCTTTCTAACATTGTTATTTTCTTTTAACACACAATAGTAATAAGTGTTTCTACATTTAAAGGTCCTGTGACATTTAAATCAAGTTTTTTTTTAGATTTTAGTATCAATATGTTAGTTTTCAGCATATCTAGGGTTAGTTGGTTGAACTAACCCTTTAATGCGCTTGCTTAATCGTTTTGGGTAATTTTAAACCTTACTGTGCATTCACACCAAAAGCGGTGAGAGCGTCCAAGGCCGCCGGAGCTGAAGGCAGACAGCGTTATCGCCAGGGCGGCCAGAGCGTCAAAATTCGCTACATTGATCTCGTATTTAAAGGGGCCGTTGCAGCATATCAGTTACATTCCTGCATAAAACATGCTCTCTAGCGTGAAAATGTTGCGCATTTCTTATCAAATTCATTTAACAATGGAAGATCAAGTTGTGTGTGGTGTGGCTTTGATCCACTTAATTATCCAATTCGTCCATATGTCTGAAATATGCTGAAGCAGCAAGACTGTTTTGTACTGTCGCATGAGATTCCCGCGTTTTTTAAAGATAAATACTTTATATATAACATTAATGCACAGCAGTAACTTGCCAGTAACTTATTTAATGCATGTTCCTGTAAGAAAACATTGTAAATAATTGAAAATCCGGCGACCGCAGTAATTAAACCCTTGGGAACAACTGTGGTCGGAACCAAAGTTCACAGGTCTGTGTTCTCTGAACTCCTCTCAAGCGGTGGACTTCTTCATTCTGACTGCTTGTCGCCGAACCGCGTCATAGCTCATTACCATAAAGTTGACTTGATTTCAACTCTCCTCGACGCCCACACCGGCGAAGACACGCCGCGCTGCCCTTCGCCGCTAATCGCTGCCGGCTCTCATTGAAAATAAATGACTTCCGGCTACTTTTACGCTCTCGCCGCTTTCGGTGTGAACGTACGGTAAGGAAGTTATGCCAGAGGTGGGTAGAGCATCCAAAATCTATACTCAAGTAGAAGTACAAGCGGAAATTTTTACTCAAGTAAAAGTAGAAGTAACAATCTTAAAAGTTACTCGAGTAAGAGTAAAAAAATATCTGTTGATAAAATTACTCAAGTAAATAGTTACTAGTTACTTTTAAAAAAAATAAATAAATAAAAAAATTTATATATATATATATATATAAAATCTTGTTTTATATCGGCTAAAATAAATGTATATATTTATAATCTTGTTTTATATCGGCTAAAATAAATGTATATATTTATAATCTTGTTTTATATCGGCTAAAATAAATGTATATATTTATAATCTTGTTTTATATCGGCTAAAATAAATGTATATATTTATAATCTTGTTTTATATCGGCTAAAATAAATGTATATATTTATAATCTTGTTTTATATCGGCTAAAATAAATGTATATATTTATAATCTTGTTTTATATCGGCTAAAATAAATGTATATATTTATAATCTTGTTTTATATCGGCTAAAATAAATGTATATATTTATAATCTTGTTTTATATCGGCTAAAATAAATGTATATATTTATAATCTTGTTTTATATCGGCTAAAATAAATGCAGTTTTTAATATCAAAACAGAAATTGGGGAAAACAATTTGAGGGGGGTAATAATTCTGACTTCATACATATTCATTTATATAACAGCAGTTTCTTCAGTTATCATCAAATTTAGTTATCCATTAATCTAGTTACAATTAATACGGTTCAAAGTTAGATAATATCGACACTTACCACTACGTGATTTTTCCGGTTGGAGCTGTCATTCATGTATATGCTGCAATGTCAGTTCGATGTACAGCGTGCATCGCATTATCAAACTAATCGTGTTGACATCTTGGAGTAAAAACAGACTGAACTTGAGGCTGCGGGTGATCTGGTCCGATAAACTCACTGCACAGACACCCATCCTCTCGGAACCGCAGATAGACATGACGTGACCGCAGTATAAACTCGCACGTCTTCCTCGACTTCAGCCATCCTTCCAACACAGGCGCGCGCGCTCTAACCGAAAGCGGGAGACGCGTTTCTATAGCAAACTCTCGCGACACAACCTCTCCAATGCCGCGCCTCGAAATATTTTCAAACAAGTCGTATAAATCATATTTATTATCGTTTGACATTAACGCAGCATCGCCGCCAAATGTAGAGAAGTAAGAGTAATGATTATTATCTAATAATTTACTTGAGTAAAAGTACACATATTTAAATTACTCAAAAAGCACACGTTACCCAATACTTTTACTCAAGTAAATGTAACGAAGTAAACGTAACTCGTTACTGGTTACGCCCTGCAGCTTTGAAATGTAAAGATGAGCAGGCAGAATGTCTTACCGCAGTTCCACTCGTCTGAGCTGTCGGAGCAGTGTCTCCTGCCGTCACACCACAGCGCACGGTGAACACACTCATGATTATTACACTCCAGCTCATTACTGCTGCACACCGCTGAAACACACACACACACATAAGTGAAAACACACACACACACACATGTATAGAGACAGACACTCATATACACACACACACATAAGTGAAAACACACACACACACACACACACGTATAGAGACAGACACTCATATACACACACACACATATATATATATATATATATAGAGACAGACACTCATATACACACACACATATATATATATAGAGACAGACACTCATACACACACACACAAGGGTGAACACAAGCACACACACAGACATAGAGACAGACAAACGGGCGAACACACAAACACACACAAAGAAAGACATACACATGAGCAAACATATACACACAAACATGAGTGAACACACACGGACATATACATAGACACACACAGTCAGATGAGCATACACACAGACAGACAGACAGACAGACAGACAGACAGACAGACAGACAGGCACGCACGCACGCACGCACACACGCACGCACGCACGCACGCACACACGCACGCACGCACGCACACACACACACACAGCAGCTGAACTCTGGGTCACTCACAGCAGTTGTTCTCGTCCTCATGTTGGCTGCAGTCTGGGAAGCCGTCACAGATCATGCTGTGAGGGATGCAGGATTTGTCTCCGGGACATTCCCACAAGCCCCGCTGCAAACATCCTAATGACACACACACCAGTCAATAAGGACACGCAATGTGTGTATGGGTTGAGCGTGGAGTGTGTGTTTTTACTGACCGCACATCTCCTCATCACTGTCGTCATCACAGTCTGTGTGTCCATCACAGCGTTTGGAGGAGAGGACGCATCTTCCAGAGCGACACTTAAAGTGACTGGGAGAGCACTCTAACACACACACACAGATACACAAACACATTCATATGCACACACACGCACACACAAAAATGCAGAGACACAAACACACACACAAAAGCCACCACACATGCATTTGCACAAACATGCACATAAAGATGCATACACAGGAATACATGCACACACACACACACATATGTATGCGTGCACACACACACACGCATGCACAAACGCGTGCACATGTACACACGGAAACACACGCACAAAAACACACACACACAAATGTGAACACATGCACACATACATGCAAACACAAACACACACACGCACAAACATAAAAACACATGCATACATGCACACACACACAAAAAACACACATATATGCGCACACACACATGCATGTACAAACAAAGCGTGCACATGTACACACACACAAAAACATGCACACACACAAATGTGAACGCATGCACACAAACACGCACCGACATACACACACACACATAAAAACACATGCATCCATGCACACACAAATATGCACACACACACACACACACACACACATAAAAACACATGCATCCATGCACACACAAAAAACACACAAAAATATGCACACACACACATGCATGTACAAAGCGTGCACATGCACAAAAACATGCATACACACACAAATGTGAATACACACAAACACGCACCAACATGCACACACGCACAAACATGCGAACACACAAATGTAAACACATAGGCATGCAAACACACACACACACACAAAAACACATGCATGCACACACACAAAAACCCATATATGCGCACACACACATGCATGCACATACACAAATGTGAACACACACAAACACGTACCGACATGTGTACACACACACACACACACACACACACACAACACGCACACATACACACATATGCACATACATACATACATTCATTCACACACACACACACACACACACACACACACACACACACAAACAAACAGCGGTTTAACTTTACAGTCTCTTCGCACTGCCCCATTTTACACTGTCAGTTAAATGTGACCCAAATCTGATGTTTTGCTCACGTGACACAAATCGGAGGTGGTCCAAGACCGCGAACAAAACCAGAACAAAAACGCAACACTCAGATATAGCCAGATCAGATTCAGGCCTCATCCAAATGTAGAAATACATGAGCTAAAAATCAGCTGTGTGTCAATGTGACGGTCATATATACAGGCAGATCAGCTTTTCAGTGGCATCACAGTCTGTACGTTATTTAAACTACAACAATTAAATACTTCGCAGTTTGACAAATTTCAGAAGAATATCAAAAGATGTGCCGTATAACTAATGAACAAAGCAAAATGGACTAACGTCTGGGAATATCAAACCCCAATTCATTAAAATCTGAAGTCTACATGTGCTCTGTGCCAATAACTGGGTTTCCATCAGCGTGGTCAATGTGCCCTTTGAAGTATCGCACGATAAAATTAGTGACGTACTCGCTAACATCCCTTAATTTGCGAGAAAAATAAATAAATTACTCTCCTTTGAGGCGGTTTGAACTTGTGCGAAAATGTTAATGCAAATATTAGGAGATCAAGCCCATTTGCCGAATAAACACTGACATAGTGAACATTACACCCACTTGCACTGTGCTTGCCTTATTTACTGTTAGTTGCTAGGTTACCAATACTACAATGAGCTGCTCTAACAACCTGATGGAAACGCACCTAATTCATGTTTTGGATTTGCCAGTCACTCCACGTTAGGATGGAAACCCAGCTAATGTTTGAAGCGGTAAGGTTTAATATCAGGCATGTGATCAGCCGAGGATTAAAAAGAAGGAAGATGAGACCCCGCCCAACAAATATATATATTTGTAGGTGTCACGGTGGCGCTGTGGGTAGCAGAATGACCTTACAGCAAGAAGGTCGCTGGTTCGAGCCTCGGCTGGGTCAGTTGGCGTTTCTGTGTGGAGTTAGCATGCTCTCCCCATATTGGTGTGGGTTTCCTCTGGGTGCTCCGGTTTCCCCCACAGTATAAACACATGCGCTAGCTAAAATTGACCGTAATGTATGAGTGTGTATGGAGGTTTCCCAGTGATGGGTTGCAGCTGGAAGGGCATCTGCTGCATAAAACATATGCTGGATAAGTTGGCGGTTCATTCCGCTGTGGCGACCCCTGATTAATAAAGAGACTAAGCCAAAAAAAATGAATGAATATATATATATATATATATGTGTGAGTGTATGTGTGTGTGTGTGTGATTAAATGAATAATAATAAACAATACTTCTAAAATTAATAATAAATATTCTTTATATAAATGTTTGATATTAGCCACACAATGTAAGTTGTTTCATCAGTTTCAATGTTTAGCAGTTTAATAGTGACCTAAGTAATATTAGGTTTATACAGTACTTTGTTCTTCAACAAGGGGACAGATCCACACACCGCCGCTAGATGGCGCCACTAACTCGGTTAAGTGCACTTGAGTCCCAGAATATAAATTTCCCTGATATTTATTCGACTCTTTATTCCACGTGATAAAAACAATACTAGTCAGTCAACAATTCAAACTATTTTAACAAATTAAATCATTTAAAGGCCTTAAAATATTAAGTCCAGTTAAATTGAGTTGCCTAATATGCTTTAACATTTCACCCTGAAGAAAATATCACACATCAGTAGTAAGAGTTTATCACCTTCACTTTCCCTCAGCGTAGTCCCAGCTTTTTAACAGCTTTAATTAATTATAAAATATATTTCTATTAACTTGTAATCGCTTATCATCTAAACTTTCAGGTAATACATTTGAGGTGCCCGGCTGTAGCACTTAATAAATGACACAAGAACAGATGATTTGCAGAGGATAATAACAAATGTGCATCCTGGCTTTATTTATAACGTACATAGAGCCAGTGGTGGTTCTAGACCAGAGTAACTGGGGAGGGGGGGGGGGGTGTTAGGGGTTACTTGTGCTTTTAGGGAGCACACTTTAACATACATCACAACCTACTTAAATAATTATTCTGTACTTGCTGACTGTAAGTTCAAGACTACATTTTCTAACGTAAAACTATGTGCACTCACCTTCTGATCAATAATTGCCTAGCCGAGGACTTCCTCTATTAAAAGTTTTACAATCACTATTGAAAATAAAAGTCTAATATAATCAACAGTGGACATTTTGGACAAGATGAACATGACGTTAAATCTTTTTGTGTCAATTTGGGGTTAACTTCTGACGAATGTGGAAAACTGACGCGCGCAGCACCGTCACTGACAGAGAGGGCGAGTGTGCGCGAAAGCAGAGAGAGCGAAAGCGCGGGACACCAAGAGCGCACGGGAGAGGCCTCAGTCATATCTCCACAGTCTGCCACCGATGGCTGATCTCGCTCCTCTGTAGCGCTTTGACACAAAAATAAACGTCCAAATTTAGGGGGGCATATGAGGGGGGGCAAGCTTGTGGACACGGGAGCACCGTAGAAGTGTGCATATAACTGCGCACGCATTTAAAACAATTTCATGATCAGCGGCTTCCTCATGCGCGCACATTATAGGACTACACAATATCGTTGTACACAACAGCCTACTGTAGGTAGGTCTACAATTACATCCCTGAATGACGTGCGGAATGAAGTTACTGCTGCTCCTTGTGCACAATGAACACTGAAGGGGCAAACTATCAGGTCGTCTGCTTTGATGAAGATGCGCAAATCACAAGGGTTGCCTCATTGAGCTCGGAAAATACGGAAATCCATATTTATACGGAAGAATCACATCCCTGAATATACACTTGACACTTCAGTATAGAAAGTTCCAGAAAGGAATAAATAACGGTGAAAGTTGAATTATTAAAAAATTAAGCACACACAAGATGGCGATGCATCCACAACGCAAAGCATGTGTGCATTAATTTTCCTTCAGCTTAGTCCCTTTATTCATCAAGGGGTCGCCACAGCGGAATGAACCGCCAACTTATCCAGCATATGTTTTACACAGCGGATGCCCTTCCAGCCGCAACCCAGTACTGGGAAACACCCATACACACTCATTCACATATACACTATAGCCAATTTAGTTTATTCAATACCCCTATAGCGCATGTGTTTGGACCGTGGGGGAAACGGAGCACTCGGAGGAAACCCACGCTAACATGGGGAGAACATGCAAACTCCACACAGAAATGCCAACTGACCCAGCTGGGACTCAAACCAGCGACCTTCTTGTTATAATGCCACAGTGCTAACCACTGAGACACCGTTTCACCTCTGTGTGCATTATTTTATTATAATTAACAACTACTTCAAAAATTAACTGCACTCCTTAGAATGTCCATCAGCCAATTAGAATCAAGCATTCAAAATTAGAATGT
Organism: Danio aesculapii; assembly: GCF_903798145.1. Classification (NCBI taxonomy): domain Eukaryota; kingdom Metazoa; phylum Chordata; class Actinopteri; order Cypriniformes; family Danionidae; genus Danio; species Danio aesculapii. Next base: position 2,804,503 of record NC_079457.1, read on the forward strand.
CCATCAGCCAATTAGAATCAAGCATTCAAAATTCTTGACCCCCCCAATAGAACAAGTTAAAATGAACGGAAAGTACGACAACATAACCCCCTTGTTGTAGTTTTCTGTACTGACCATTCACATCCGGATCAGGAAGTAAACAGGAACTGTTAGCATGTCCTTCCTCTGGAAACTGAGCACAGTCTGTATCTTCAGGCCACTGCAATCCCACAATTCCAAGCACAGACTCACAGCGGTCCTTTGAATTCCTACACAGAGACCTGAAACACACAGAGTCAGGCCTGTTCACACTGACGATGATAACTATAAACATAACGATAACAATATTTGTGTCCACACCAGCAAACGATAACAATCTGGGTTTTTTAGCTTAAGCTTTTCTTTTTGCATTCCCCCTGGTAACCAGCAGGTGTCCTTTTTGTGCTGTTTCTCTAGTGTGTTTGACCAGTGAATCCAGCTTGTGCTGTGCCTACACAGACCCTTACATAGACAGGTGCTCACAGGGCTGGGGCAAGCTGAACTGTCGCTCTAGGCAAAGGACTATGGTGACTGTCGCGAAAATCACGCTGCGTGGTGGGGTGAAGGTCACAGAAATCACGCTAAGTGGAGGGGGGGCACCTCAGCCAATGAGCCCCCCCACTGTGCACGGCCCTGAGCTTGTGCAATCTAATCAAACAGTGGATTTAATGATCACAGTCAGCGTAGTGAAATTAAAACAAAGCAAACTATTTTACCCAGCATTTTCAATGGAAGAAACCCAAAGACACTGAAACTAGCACTGGATACCGCAACTGGATACTTCAATTTGCTAGCCTGGCTTGCATAACTTTTCTTTGCATAACTCATTCCCACCTCTGGTATAACCAATTGTTTCTAAGATAGTTGTTATCTGTAAATAATCTTTGAAAAAGTGGGCTTAATATCAAGCAGAACTTCTCCAGAATTTCATCTGTAGCTTTAAATTGAAGCTCTTTATATTTCAATGCATTCTGACTGGCTGTCAGTGTTTGATTGTGTAAAATGTTCTGAAAGTGAGTCCAATTATATAATCTTTATCATTATATCTGTAGTCTATAGTCTGCTTTTTTAAATTCAGAATGATTTCTAGCTATATTTATAGTTATCGTGCTTGGTGTGAAGTCCTATAATTAAGTTAGTTATAATCATAAATGTGCCCCAACACACATGCTGACCTGCAGGGTGGCACTTTCTGCTGTGTTACAGGGTCACACATTGGCACCAACACCGTACACGCAAAAAACATGAGATATTTGTAGCAGTTGGTCTGAACGAGGGCAGGAAAGAGGGAGGACTCCCAGCTGACGGATGTCTCCTTCTGAGATTGGTGACCCAGATAGTTGGGAAAGCGGGTGGCGTTATAGGGCAGATTCATGCAGATCTCCAGAGAAATGGGCTCGCATTCGCCTGAAAAACACAGACATCAAAGACCATCATGACACACAAACAGTAAAATGTTTTTGATGCATGAAAACTGCTTAGCTAAAACTCAAATGAGCCACTAATCTAGAGCAAAACAGGGGAAAACTCAGAACTGGGGCCTGTACCATGATGGTGGTTCAACAAACTCTGGATTAGTTTTGAGCTGACAAAACCCATCCAGTGCAGTCAGGCTTTGTTGGTATCATGATTCTGATCATTAACTTTCTATGTTAACAGAAGATTTGATCCTGAGTTTGATCCTGAGATTGGTTGAAACATGGTTTCTGATCTCTAACCTGAATATAACTCAAAACTAAACTGAACATAGCTAGAAAATAACCTGAAAATAACCAGAACATAACCTAAACATAGCTAGAACATAACCTGAAAATAACCAGAACATAACCTAAACATAGCTAGAACATAACCTGAAAATAACCAGAACATAACCTGAACATGGCTAGAACATTACCTGAACATATCCAGAACATAGCAAGAACATAACCAGAACATAACCTAAACATAGCTAAAATAATACCATAACATAACCTGAACACAGTTAGAACATAATCTAAACATAACCGTAAAATATCTAGAATATTACTAGTGCATAACCTGAATATAGCTAGAACATTACCTGACATATACAGAAGATAGTTAGAATATAACCAGAACATAGTTAGAATATAACCTAAAGATAACCAGAACATAGCTAGAACATTACCAGAACATAACATGAACATAGCTACAGCATTACCTAAACATATCCAGAACATAGCTAAAACATAACCAGAACATAGCTAGAATATTACCAGAATATTCAATTCAGTTCATGTTTATTTCTATAGTGGTTTTATAATTTAGATTGTGTCAAAGCTGCTTAACATAGAAGTTCTAGTATAGTCCAGAATATAACCTGAACACAGTTAGAACATAACCTGAACATAACCATAACATAACTAGAACATTACTAGAACATAGCTAGAACATTACATGGACATATACAGAACACAGCAAAAAATAACCAGAACACACCCTGCAAATATATCCAGCACATAACTAGAACATAACTAGAACATTACGTTAACATATCCAGAACACAGTAAAACTAACTAGAACATAACCTGAACTTAGCTAGAATATTATCAGAAAATAATCTGAACACAGTTAGAACATAAACTGAACATAACCAGAAAATAGCTAGAATATTACCAGAACATAACATGAACACAGCTAGAATATGACCAGAACTTAACTTTAACACAGTTAGAACATAACCTGAAGAAAAGCAGAACATAACCATAAAATAGCAAGCATAACCTGAGCAGGGTTTGAAGATAATCTGAAGAAAACCAAAACATATCCAGAAAATAGCAAGAACTATGTTAAATACATAACCTGAACACAATTAGTACATAACCTGAAGAAAACCAGAACACAACCAGAACATAACCTCAAAATAGCCAGAATATTACCAAAACACAACCTGAACAAAGTTAGAAAAAAACCTGAAGATAACCAGAACATAACCAGAACATAGCTAGAAAATTATCTGAACATAACCTGAACATATCTAGAACATAACAGAACATAATCTCAATATACCTAGAACATTACCAGAACATACCTTGTACATAGCTAGAACATATCCAGAACATAGCAAGAACATAATCTGAACATAGCTACAACATAACCTGAAAAAAACAAGAACATAACCTGAACATAACTACAACATAACCTGAAAACAACAAGAACATAACTTGCCCCAGAGCAGGTTAACTATGCAGTTTAAGTTCCCATGGCGACAAAAAACTATTAGAGCAGAGTTACCTTCTAGGTACCTAAAACCCATGATTGATGCGAACTAAACTGAAACTTAACCAGCTAGCCAGATAATCCGGCTACATGGTACAGGCCCCTCGTAAGTTGTTTCACTCACTGCAGTTGTTGCCGGCGGTGCGCAGGTCACATGATGTGTTTCCAGGACAGCAGGAGGAGGAAGAACAGCTGGAATGGCCAGAAGGACACAAACCCTGAACTGAGAGACAGACAGAAGCGAGTGCAAGTGAGCATAGTGTGTGTGCGTGTGTGTGTGTGTGTGTGTGTGTGTGTGTGTGTGTGTGTATGTGTGTGCATAATACTGGTGGATAATATAATAGTGGTGATTAGAATCAGACAGAATGTTTTGCCATTCTGTACAGAATAATGTAAAAAAAAAATAAATAAATAAAAAATCTGCAGATTTACGCTGAATAATTGGGAGTATAGTAAATACAATAAAAAAAAAGCCAAATTTACCGAAGAAAAAAAAAAAAAATATATATATATATATATGTATAAGTATGCATCGATTAATTGCTCACCTAAAGAATAACAATGTGCAAAATAATTACAATTAATTTCACATTAAATGCATGACATAAAAAATACGGTTTACTTTTTAAGGTTTACAATGCAAACCCAATTAGAACCACTTGTTTGGTAAACAGCCTCTCGTATTATATATGTCTACTAAAAGACAGAATATATTACTTTACACACTTTATATACTTTTACACACTTCATGTAAACACCTGCATATTATCCAGTAATATTACTGAAATTAATATAAAACTGAATATATACATATATATTTACATACATTTACATAAGTAAATAGTAGACAAAAAATTAGGGCTGCACGATATTGGAAAAATCTGACATAGCAATATTTAGTTTTTCTGCAATATAATTCCACCAGATGATTTGAATAGCTCTATTTGGAAAGATTACATTCATTTAGATAGACTGGGATGATCAAGTCTTATTCTATGGAGTGTGTCTGCATAAATGACAATAAATTACAAGCAAATAATAACAAAATACACTAATCCTGCGATGTGACTATTGCAGATACACACACTGCAAAATCGATGCTCAAACCATATATTGTGCAGCCCTAACAATCTGCGGGCACAGATTCTGTCTGGGCCTAGTGATGGCACACTGACCATCAGTCGTGGAAAGACTACTGAAAAATCATACTCAAGTACCATTACTTGCCTAAAAATGTAGTGCGAGTAAAAGTATCTGCTGTGAATATTACTCAAAGTATGAGTAAAAGTAGCCCTTTCAAAAGTACTCAAGAATGTTGAGTAGTGAGTATTACGCTGTAAAAATCTGATGCGTTTACATGTAATTTGTGTATGTGTGTACACGTAATATTCTGTAGTGCATTTAGTTATTGCCCAGCAGGCACACAACGTCATAAGATGTTAATATTAGGTTAGATTTAGGTCGTGACGTCAGTAGGGTTGGGTACTGAAACCCGGTGCCATTATGGCACCAGTACCTTTGTAACCGGTATGCACCGGACTGAATTTTGGTGCCTAAATTAGGTGCCACTGGTGCTGCGACAAGAACGTAAAGCAGGTCACACATCAGAACATCGCACACCATGCATTATAGAATTCTAAACGTAGGTTTCTATCAGGGTACACACACCGGCGTCACAAGTCGGTGGCTGTTCGCAGCACCCAGCCATGACTCAGGACACTGTTCATATTTCTGCCACACCACAGAGCGCCATCTGAATAGTTTAAATTTAAATAACATGCGAATGTGCGCGTCTGGTGTGTGACACTTTCAACTGTCATGTGCGCGTCTGGTGTGTGACACTTTCAACTGTCATCTGCACGTCTGGTGTGTGACACTTTCAACTGTCATCTGCACGTCTGGTGTGTGACACTTTCAACTGTCATGTGCGCGTCTGGTGTGTGACACTTTCAACTGTCATGTGCGCATCTGGTGTGTGACACTTTCAACTGTCATGTGCGCGTCTGGTGTGTGACACTTTCAACTGTCATGTGCGCGTCTGGTGTGTGACACTTTCAACTGTCATGTGCGCGTCTGGTGTGTGACACTTTCAACTGTCATGTGCGCGTCTGGTGTGTGACACTTTCAACTGTCATGTGCGCGTCTGGTGTGTGACACTTTCAACTGTCATGTGCGCGTCTGGTGTGTGACACTTTCAACTGTCATGTGCGCATCTGGTGTGTGACACTTTCAACTGTCATGTGCGCGTCTGGTGTGTGACACTTTCAACTGTCATGTGCGCGTCTGGTGTGTGACACTTTCAACTGTCATGTGCGCGTCTGGTGTGTGACACTTTCAACTGTCATGTGCGCGTCTGGTGTGTGACACTTTCAACTGTCATGTGCGCACTATGTCGCGGCTCTGAGCGACGCATCCAGTTTGTGATGCCCTTTAGAAGCATCAAGGGGTGCATCAAAGGCACACATAAGTACGCGTTGTGTCACACCATCTCTAAATATTTCATTCTAAACAGCTTTGAGGGATACGGACACAGCAATGTCAGGCGTTTGTTCTTGTTGCTTATAGAAGGCAAAGCGCGCAGTACGGCGCATGCAGTGAGCGACACCCTTCATCAACATGCATGATCGCATTCATCTAATTTGCTTAAACGAAGCATTCTAAGGTATGGCTGTATTTTACAAGCAAGGATGCAAGGATTCTGACACACCAACATGCAGCAGATGCTTTACAAAAGTATTGTAAATGGGGGGAAACACGTCAAACTTATGAAATTTGAGGGCTTGTGGAATCAACTTAAAGGTGAGGAATGGACTGTCTTTGACAGGTTGTGACATCATCTGGCACTTTCACTGAGTACGTTCACATGGACACCAATACTCTGATTTTAATATGATTAAGACAATACTCTGATCAAGAGTCTACCATGTAAACAGTGATTTTTGATTATCTTAAAGGACCACGGACACAAACAGAGGAGGAAACGTTTATAGGCTGGTGACGCAATGACGTTAATGGATCTACATGCTATAACATGAAACTGGGAATGATGAATGTAACATTCAAAAAGCAACACCTGAATCATAACAGTGTCTCATTCAGATTAAGGCTAGTCATTAGATCACTGATGTCCATGTAAAAGTAGTCTTAGTAGTAAAACATCTTAAACCAACGTCATATTGACGTCAAATACTGACATTTATTCGTCAGGTATGGCAACCAAAATCCAACGTCTGATAGACGTCATAGTGGTAACGTCCACACAACGTCAAGCTCTAACATCATTAGACGTTGATATTTAGTTGATTTTAGACGTTACACGTTGACCATTGATGTAGGCCTGACATTGGGTTCTGATGTCAACTAGATTTTCTTTATTAAACAAAATGCAACGTCCCACGACGATGGGGTACAACGTCAATCTGACATCATGTTGACGTCTTGTGCCTGCTGGGTGTTTAAGGCCATTTCAGTCATCATACAGTAAACATCTGTCTTCTTCTCATCAGTGATGTGCATCTAAACAGTCTCTGGGTCAATGCGTGTAAAGATTTTGGACATCTTCTTAGACACTTTTAATGCTTCCAAACAGTTTGCTGCGATTATAAATCACCCATGTCTTGAGGTAGTTCAGTATGAGGTGATTTACCTTCTATGTGTGATTTGATTGGACAGGAAGCGCTGGACTGATTTGTCTAATCCCCATAGACATACACAAGTAAAAGTACACATTTATAAAACGACTTAGTAATTCCTGAGGAAAAACTACTCAACTACAGTAGTTTGAGTATTTGAAATATGTTCCGTTACACCACTGCTGACCATTCATAATTAGATTTGTTTGGTCTAATTGTTCAAGACTTGAAAAACAGAGTTGGAGAGAAAAGGAAGAATCAGTGGTGAGAATGAGGTTACGTTTCTGTCCTGGTTTGAGCTGCACTTCTGTCTATGTGTATGCAGTATTGTGCAAAAGTGTTAGACCACCACCAGCTTTTGGCAAGTCTTTTGTACAGCAGTGTGTGTGTGTTTACTCACTGTGCTGCTGTGTGCAATTCTCTTCATCGCTGCCATCTTTACAGTCATCTTCACCATCACAGCGAAAGGCACTGGGAATACACTGCTTGTTCTTACACTCCACTAAACCCTGGGACTTACACGCTACACACACACAAACACAAGCATTAGTGTGCCGCAGAGTTTAGCTGCAAATATGGTTTGGTAAATGCATCATTAATGCTAATTTATATTTTTTAATGGCTGCACGAGCGGACACCCTGATGAAGCCTATTAGAAAGCAGTTAGAATAAGTTTATAAGTAGGCCCACACGGAATCTGCACGTGCAGAATTTCGCAGAATTCTGCAGATTTTTAGCCCATCATTAAATCTGTTTATTTACTAGAGTAAATGTGTGTAAATCTATATTTATTCAGTTTTTTTTTAATTACAGTAATATTATTGAGTAATATGAAAATGTTTATCTGATTTATGTACTATACAGTGTTGTACAGTCATATTTTCTGTCTTTTAGTAGAGATATTATATGAGAGACTTGCGTTTGTTAGCAAATCAAGTGAATCTAATTGGATTTGCATTTTAAACATTAAATAAAAGTTATTTTATAAGATATTATTTTTATTTCACATATTAAGGTTTTAGTTATGATCCTCCAAAAATAATTCAGCAGAAATCCGCATATATTTAACTCAATTCTCCGCAGAAATAGCAAAAAACGTCAGCAGATTCCGTCTGGCCCTATGTAGTCATAGGTTGTGAAAAGAGAAATTAGCCCTGTATGGGTTTGGATTTTTATACTGAAACCCTTTAACTGCTAGAGGTACATGTTTTATACTTTTTGTTTGTCTAAACATGAACTTATCTTAACAAATTGTTCAGCTTGAAATATTAAGGCTTTTACTCTCTTCTACTGCGTTTGACACAATCTTTATTGTAAAAGGAACTACAGAAATAAAGATGAATTGAACTGAATTAAAGGTACAGTAAGTAATTTCTGGCCACTAGAGGGCGTGCATTCACAACAAACAAATGTGTATTTAGAAATGAGTGCAAATTGTCAAAATAAGTGTATTTAAAGGGAATTTGGAGTAAAGTAGTTATTTAAAGGTGCTTGATGTAAGTTTTCACTCTTCTAAAGTATAAAAACACCGTCATATGTTTGCAGATATTTCAGAAACATGCTAAGTGAACATTCTTGTTTATCTGGAAAACAATGCTACAGTCAGATATTCTGCTTTGAAAATGTGCTTTCCGTACCAGAATGCTGTCTTTGTTTTGGTCATTTTAACCCGGCCAATGCCAGTTTAGCCAATTATATTTCAGCACCCTAGGTTGCCTTGGTGAAAAACAGCCTATTTCATTCATTCATTCAGAAAGGCTCTGAAAGCATGCATCCATGACCGAAATGTGACCTCCAGTGGACAGTTGCAGACTCTGAAATGAGACGCAGATTCATAGTTGCACATGACATGGTTATTAATTAACAAATGGTTTCAAGTTACATTGTAACCCGTGTTCTAACAATTTGGCTGTTTGCACCAGACGAAACACGACAGAAATTTAAATACAGCCATTCAGAAGCACAGAGTAATGCACTCACTCACGAGATGATAAGGTTTATAATCTATCAAGTACATATTAACCCTCTTTGACATCATTAAATGTAGATGCTGAATCACGTGTTTAGTTCTAAAGTTCAATTTCAAGTGGCTTATTTTATTTTCCAGATCTGAGGTGAACTATCTGCTGCTGCTTTCAGTATATGTAACATGGCATTCAAACTCACATTGTTAACATTTAACACTGAATAAAGCACATGAGGTTTACCTGAGGTGAATGTCATCGTTTTCTGTTGTTCACCTGTGAGAAATAGAAGCCATTTCTAATATATCAATTCAAGGTGTTGGTTAGGACAAAAACCCAGTGGTTGAACTAGGTATTGCACTCCTAGATCAAAACAAATGCAAGTGCAGGTTGCCAGATTGAGGACAGGCGCGAGTGATTTAAACCGTGTTGTAAATAAAAGCAACGGCACGCGATAGAAGGATTAATTTCCATATTAAAAGGAGTATTTGTCCTAACCAACACTTTGAATTGAGATATTAGAAACGGCTTTAAGTCTGCTTCTGTCCAGCAGAGGTCGCAATTCGGTCACAGACGCATGCTTTCAGAGCCTTTCTGAATGAATAAATGAATTAATGAAGGAATGAATGAATGAAATACACTATTTTCCAGCAATGCAACCTGAGATGCTGAAATATAATTGGCTAAAGTGGCATTGGGCAGGTTAAAATGACCAAAACAAACACATTTTCACGGAAAACACATTTTCAAAGCAGAATATCTGACTTCAGCACTGTTTTTCAGATAAACAAGCATGTTCACTGAGCATGTTTCTGAATATCTGCAAACATATTACGGTAATTTTATGCTTTAGATGAGTCAAAAATGTACATACAGCACCTTTAATTAGCCTCAGGCCTGGTTATGTATGTGTGTGTGTGTCTCACAGCAGTTGAGTTCGTCGCTCTTGTCCAGACAGTCGTGATCTCCGTCACAGAGCCACTCTCGAGGAATACAGCGTCCGTCCCCACAGCGGTGCTCCTCAAGCAGATCACACACTGCAACACAGCAAAACACACATTCATTTAGGGGCCGTTTACATATCGCATATTTTGCGAGCGCAAGTTCATTATTTCCAATGGAGTCATGCAGCTTGTGTGTGCAAATAGGAAGCTATGTGGAATCGGTGCATTGTGCTTGCGTTTTCCAGGCACCTCTAGTTGAAAACATTTCATCATCATGTCATGTGACTAAAACTAACCAATCAGCTTCATATTTGTGTGGATTGTACACATTTCAGTAATAACAGTAGACTAATTAGCTCAGACAAACACAGAGCATTCGAACACTGCAGTGCTTTTTACTTTTCTTCATAAATAAATCTTGTATCAGAGCTACAGCAATAGTTTGTCATCCTCTATGAAAAAGATTGATGGTTGCCTTGCAATGACAGACGCCACGGCAGTGCAAATCGCGTGAAAGAAGTGTTGCGCCCTGCCCTTTCCACATGCTTTTAGATGCGATATGTAAACGGCGCCTTACATTCAGGAAGAAGCACCCTCCATCACAGTCTCTGAGGATATTTGCACCTGGTTTTAACATGATTCATGATTAGCATGGTTAGCATTTTGGTTAATCCAATTAAGCGTGACGCATTGCTGTTTACATGTGGCATTATCATACCAAACTGAACCAGTGTAAATTTAACAATTTGATATATTACGGCTTTTACTACCTTTTCATCATCTACGTTTAGCTGCTTTGACACAATCTACATTGTAAAAAGCGCTATACAAATAAAATTGAATTGACTTGAAGGCACAGTAAGTTGTTTGTGGCCACTAGAGGGCATGCATTCACTACAAATAAAGTTGTGTTCAGAAATGAGTGCAAACTGCCAAAATGACTATTTAAAGGGATTTGGTGTGTGGTTTTATACCATTTGACTTGTACTAAAATAAATTATTTAATTGGTTGAGAACATGCATTTTGTTCAATCCAATCAAGAGTGACCCATTGAGTACGTTTACATGGACACCAATAATTCGATCAAGACAATACTCTGATGAAGAGTCTATCTTTTTTTTTTTTTTACTCTTTATTTTCATTGAAAAACCTTCCTACATTGCATACAGTACTGCCTAAATTCTTACAAGGAGATATATCATATATCTAAATTTTATTGGAGTACTTACAGTGAATTTAACTTACTACAAAACCGAACTCAAAACCCTTCCACCCACCAAACCCATTTAACATTGATCAAAATATTTGTGGAATATAATGGCTCGTTTCCACTGACTGGTACGGTACGTTCGGTTTGGTACGGGTCACCTTTATCAGGCTTGCGTTTCCACTAACAAGGGCACCCTTTTGGTGGGCGTAGTGTATGACAGAAAGTTTCAGTCGACATCATTCTCGCTGGAGGAAATGTCTACAATAAAGCTGTACAGGTCGCTCACATATCATATGAGAAGCTCTTCTCACAAAACAGAAGCTTTACACACATAAATACTCGTGTAGAAATGTTTATTACTAACTTTTCAATGAACATGAGTTGATTATAACTGCAGATCAAAGACAGTGCGAAACAGCCTACTGTAACGTCTGTAATTATATTAAATAACTAAATAAATGAATATATATAAACACATACAGCCCCTTACAGTCTCCGATATGTTACCAACTACAGAAGAACTACATATAGCAGACATTTCACCGGTATTTAGGTTCAAAACAACACAAAATATACCCCACAGTCAGTGAAAACCTCTCATCTGTGTCTGTAATTTTCAGCAGCACATGTAGCCTCTGTTAGAGAGTAAGTTCATCATTCTGAGTTCATATTAGTCCAAAATGTGAAGATAATAAGTTAGTTAATCATGGCATTTTGTTCATGTTTGCTGAATAATAATGTGCTCCTTTTTTTCTGGCTTCTCCTTTGTTTCTTCACGCTTCACTCTCGGGCTTGTCAGTGTCTGATAGGATCGGGTTTCAAAAGCACGTCAATAATCAAGCGCAGGTTATTATCATCAGCTCAAGAAGTGTGTTATTTCAGATATAATGTTAGACGCGCGCGAGCGCTAGCAAGAAAGCGAAACCGCTCGCGCCTCAGACTGGCTCGTAAAAAACTACGGGGCACAGGGTAAATCTGCTCTTCTTCTTGGATTTGTGGCTGTTCATCAAGACGACGACAAGGTTTGTTTGAGCCCAGATCGACCATGGCTCGTTATTATATGTATTTATAATTCCGCTTTAATCTCTCGCTGTGTTTTTCAAACATGGCGTTTTTTTTGTTTTCATTCTGGCTTGTTGCGTAAGCGAATGACGTATCTCTGTAAACCAATAGCGTTCAGCTGTGCGTGTGGCTCCGCCTTTTGGTACCCTTCTTCATGTTTGGTACCCTTTCGAAAGGGTGCCGAAAAAGTGGTATGGTACGGTTCGGTACGCTTTTTGACAGTGGAAACGGCCATAAAAGCGTACCAAACCGAACCGTACCGTACCACTCAGTGGAAACGGGCTATAAAATACAAGGCATACATGAATAACATTTACAATCATATATGGATCTGGCTGGGACAAAAGTTTTAAATTGAAACAAGGTGTACATGGACAGTGAAACCAAGAGAGACATTAAAAAACAATTGTAAGATAATTATAGAATAAATAATGAAATAAGATAAATAAATTAACATACAATAGTCTTGTAAGTTTAGTCTATCTGCAAAAATAATATGAATGGTTCCCAAATCTTGTTAAAAATGGACAATATGTCATTTAGTGTGAATCTGAGTTCTTCTAAGTCAGCGGTCACCAAACTGGTTCCTGGAGAGCCGGTGTCCTGCAGATTTTAGCTCCAACCCTAATCAAACACACCTGAATGAGCTAATCAAGGTCTTACTAGGTATACTTGAAACACCCAGCCAGGTGTGTTGAGGCAAGTTGGAGATAAACCCTGCAGGGACACCGGCTCTCCAGGACCGAGATTGGTGACCCCTGTTCTAAGTGTAACATATTTCCAAGTTCTCTAGCCCACATTTCAAAGGTGGGGACAGCATCAGATTTCCACATTTGTAAAATGAGTTTTTTTTGCAATACACATGCAAAATAGAATTGCTTGTGTTTGGTTTTTACTGCAAGAACTGTCCTCTGCTCCTAGAACTCCAATACTAGGATCAGGTTTCAGATTAGAGTCTATCATTTAAACAGCGTTTTTTGATTAATTTAATACGAATTTAGACATGTGGAGTATTCCGATTTTAGTCGCATTATTGAAGTGCATTACAGACATGTAAACACCATAATCAAACTATTACCGTCATGTAGAACTTGTCGCCGCGTTCTGCAACAGGATAGCCTGTACACACACTACTGTCTGACACTATTATCTGCACCTACCGAGTGAAGACCACAGACATCTGCATTACCAAATGCGGAGGGTTTTTTTTCTATTCAGCGTGCGGTATGAAATTCCATTAAAACTACACTCCTCCAGCAGTTCATAGTTGCATCCAATACCTCAGTTCGTCAGGGGGGCATGCATGAAATGTTCATGAATGAAAATGAACAACTCCTGTAAACGCCGTAATCTTATATTTGTCTTACTCAGATTAAGGCAAATAATTTGATTACTGATGTCCATGTAAACTTAGTCATTGACATATACATGTGACATTCTTATACTAAACTGAACTAAAGCAGTTTCACATAATCAATTTGATATATTACGGCTTTTACTCTCTTTTCTTCATCTACGTTTAGCTGCTTTGACACGATCTACACTGTAAAAAGCGCTATACAAATATAGATGAATTGAATTAAAAACATAGTATTTAACTTTTGGCCACTAGAGGGCGTGTATTCACAACAAACAAAGCTGTGTTTAGAAATGAGCGCAAATTGCCAAAATGACTGTATTTAAAGGCAATTTGGTGTGTGTTTTTATGCCATTTGACTTAAATAAAATCTTTAATTGGTTGAGAATAGTTTGAAACGTATTGGCTGTGCAATTAAAAAAAAAAAAAGGCAAGCCCATTTGTATTTACAATGAAAAAAGCATTTTACCCCAATTTCTATGGCTCGGCAATAGTGATGGTGTACTTGATGCTACTGATATCATTATAAATACTGTCCAGTTCCATATTTTGGATGTAAACAATCCTTTGCATAACATCTCCCTTTATGAACCAATCTCAATCCAGCTGTGAAACTCACCACAGTTTTGCTCATCGCTCAGATCACCACAATCGTCATAGCCGTCGCAGAGAAGATCAGAATTAATGCAGCGGCCGGTGCCACACAAATGCTGTCCGTCTGCACAAGCTGGACAAGAACGAGAAAATCACAGTAATTCCTCACACTTATGGACATAAAACACACTGAAACTGTAGTAAGGCATTGTGTGTGGCAGAACAGAAGCTTCTTTGGTCATAATATTTTCAATGCACAACTGTGAAAACACTTGAAAGTTCTCTCCATTACAACAATTAAGAATGGCAGATTATCCTGCTGTTGCTGCTTTAATATGGCAAGAAATTAAATATAAACGAAGCTATGTGACTAGAGGATTGACAGGGCACATAACTAAGCAAACAGAACAATCTGAACTAAACGAAGAAATGGTAGGGTTGGGCGATTTGGCCTAAAATCTAAATCTTGATTGAACATTTTAACTAGATTATGATTAATGAATGATTATTTTATTTATTTATTAAATTTTTTTGCACTCAAGAGTTCACAAACAAGTTTTAGACAGAAAATCTGCTTGCATATGGCAAGTGTGAAATTGTTAAATGAAGGGCGCTTTACTTGATTTTAAAATAACTGAAGGAAACACTATCGACTATCTATTGTTGTTTATTGAACATCAACGTTGAACAACTGAAATTAAAACACACGTTGCCTAAAACCAACAGTCACTTTTTTTCCTATAAAAAAGGTGAAAATAAATAACTAGCACTTTTGGAACCAATTTATTTTCAATGCTTTTCATATTAAAAGTAGAAAATCTAAGTGAAAAAAAACAGTATCTCTTCTAAATAAAATAATTCCTGTATAATCAGAATCAGAATCAGAATCAGAAAGAGCTTTATTGCCAGGTATACTACTGCACATACTAGGAATTTGTTTTGGTGACAGAGTCTCTACAGTACAACAGACTGACAGAGACAGGACAAAAAACAGATAATAAATATATTTTAAAAAATAGAAGTAGTGAGTGCAAATATACAGATTGACAAGTGTATGTACATGTTTATTACTATATACAACGTTATATGTGCAGCTGTTATGTGCAAATTGGCATGTAAAGTGTGTTGTTAAATAAGTGTATATGTGTATAAAAGTGTATAGCAGTAGTGATGTTGGTTTCGCAATTATTATCATCAAGTGTTCATGAGATGGATTGCCTGAGGGAAGAAACTGTTTCTGTGTCGGGCTGTTCTGGTGCGCAGTGCTCTGTAGCGTCCACCAGAAGGTAAAAGTTCAAAGAGGCAGTGTGCTGGGTGTGAGGGGTCCAGAGTGATTTTGGCAGCCCTTCTGCTCACTCTGGATAAGTACAGCTCTTGGGGAGAGGGAAGGGTTGTACCAGTGATTCGCTCAGCAGTCCGAACTATTCGACGTAGTCTTTGGAGGTCGTATTTAGTAGCTGAGCTAAACCAGACAGTTATTGATGTGCAGATGACTGATTCAATGATGGAGGTGTAGAACTGTTTCAGCAGCTCCTTTGGGATGTTTCATTATTCACAGGTTCCGTTCATTGGTCTATTCAGCTGTCAGTCATTTCTCCCCCGGTTACGTCATTCTTACGTCACATTCAATAAGCAAAGACCACCCACCATAAAAGTGCGCGCCAGACCACTCACCAGCCCCTCTCTTTTCCCTTTCTTATCTTGTTTTCTTGTTGCGTTACGAAAAAACCCGTCTAACTGTGTATTTTGTTGTTGCCCGTTTCTGTGTGCACGTTATCCGTCTGTTATTTGTAGATCCCTCCATTTCTCTGTTTAAACATTGTTTATGAGGCTTGGACGAAGCGGGCAGGTAAGAAGGTCACGTGACATACATTTTGCAACACTTAGGACTACTCTTCTGTATAGTACATTAGGTTAGGGGCGAGCGCCACCCCTTGTACTTTTGGATAGATAGATAGAGTAGACAGTCAGGACTCGGAAGACTCTTCGCGTGCTAATTATTTTGTTTTCACATAGTTAGTTAGCTAGATGCTTCTGGGAAGTTTAGTTTGGGTTTTGTTCTTTTCGTTCCTTTAGCGCCGCCCACGTCCCTTCTGCCAGCTCTCCTGTCTTTGTATTTGTTTCAGTGTTGTAAATATTGTAAATAGTATATTTTGCCTTACTTTATTTTGGATTTATTCAATGTTTTTGTTCACTTTGGGAAATATAAATAAAATCACAATTTTGGTATTATTTTGGTTGTCTTTAGCACTTATTTACTGTTTGTATAAATATATTTTATTTACAAATGAATGTCAAACCCCACCATCCCCTGGACTAACATCAGGGGTTTGTAACAATAATGTTTTAAACAGTGCATTTCTTGCATCTTCTGTAAACAAATATTTTATTGTAAATAATCATTTTAAAGTAGTGGAAAAAATGCCCGTCTCAATGCACCTCTGGCGCAGCTTCCTATGATCACCAATGTAGAGCAAAGTAAGACTCAAGAATGGGTCCATCGACCTACTTGAGCAGAGATCAGATGTGGCTGCAAAGTGGCCGCAGAAATTTAAATGATAATTTATGATACCTTGCGAGTCATCACGACATGTAGTTAAATTTTATTGAGGTGCACGTCAGCCACAGTGAAGAGTATGCAACCTCGCGAAGACTGCGCCGGATCTTACGCTTGCGCTCCAACCAGAAGTATAAACAGAGCAGGGTCACGTGACTCCACACGCGGTAGGGAAAGTAATCGGAAAAAAACGACTTGGAAATATCGATTATAGGTCAATTATAAGTTCTGAATGTCGATTTCGATTACTTAATGATTAATCGCCCAGCCCTAGGACACCATTTTCTCCAAAGCTTGCATACTCTTCAATTACACACTCAAAAGCATGTACTTTTGCTTCATAAAATGAGCACGTACTTTTTGGGATGAAGTATAACTAGGTGAACTGGGACGCGGTTGTTGCTAGAAGGGATACAGCTGAGGCCAGACGTTTACGAGAATTATTTATATTACTTATTATTAGGGCCAGACGGAATCTGCGGACATTTTTTGCTATTTCTGCGGAGAATTTTGGTAAACATCTACGGATTTCTGCGTAATTATTTTGGGAGGATCATAACTAAAACCTTAATATGTGAAATAAAAAATAATATCTTTTTAACTTTTATTTAATGTTTAAAATGCAAATCCAATTCACTTTATTTGGTAAACAAAGCAAGTATCTCATATAATATCTCTACTAAAAGACAGAAAATATTACTGTACAGACTGTATTGTACATAAATCAGATGAACAGTTTCAAAGTAGTCAATAATATTACTGTGATTAATTAAAAAACTGAATAAATATAGATTTACACGCATTTACACAAGTAAATGAACAGAATTAATGATGGGCTAAAAATCTGCGGAAATCTGCGCGCGCAGATTCCGTGTGGGCCTACTTATTAATTAATTACCCATTAATTGTAGTTTATTAATGTTTCCCCCAACCCCAATGCTAAATCTACCCCTCACAATCATGTAAACACACTAATTATACAGAGTGTTATTCATATTATTTATTAAATTTCACATTTAATTGTATTTTAATAACATCTACCCACACCCCAAACCTAAACCAACCATCACACTAATTATGCAGAGTATTTTTCATAATATTTATTAAATTACCCATTAAATTGTATTTAATTAACATCTACCCCCACCACAACCCTAAACCAACCCTCACAGTAATATAAAAACAGTAATAATACAGTTTTATTCATATTATTTATTAAATTTCACTTTTAATTGTATTTTATTAACATTTACCCAAACCACAACCCTAAACCAACCATCACAGTAACGTAACACTAACTATACAGAATATTATTCATATTATTTATTAAATTACTCATTAAATTGTATTTAATTAACTTCTACCCCAACCACAACCCTAAAACAACCCTCACAGTAATGTAAAACACTAATTATACAGAGTATTATTCATAATATTTATTAAATTACCCATTAAATGGTATTTAATTAACATCTACCCACACCCCAACCCTAAACCAACCATCACAGTAATGTAAAAACACTAATTATACAGAGTATAATTCATATTATTCATTAAATTTCACATTTAACTGTATTTTATTAACATTTACCCAGACCCCAAGCCCTAAACCAATCATCCCAGTAAGGTAAAAACAGTAATTACACAGAGTATTATTCATATTATTTATTCTTATTATAACTTCTACCCCCACCACAACCCTAAACCAACCATCACAGTAACGTAACACTAACTATACAAAATATTATTCATAATATTTATTAAATTACCCATTAAATTGTATTTAATTAACATCTACCCCCACCACAACCCTAAACCAACCATCACAGTAATATAAAAACAGTTAGGTGATGCTATGGCAAGAAAGGTTTTTACGAAGATATGTGGAAAAATTAGGTTCTTAGCAAGGCAAGCTGATCTGTTGGATGTTCATTCTTTAAAATTGATGGCAGGAGCTTTAATTCAACCCCATTTTCATTATGCTACCTCTTTTTGGTATAGCAGCTGCTCACAGATTATGAAGGAAAATTTGCAAAAGGCACAAAATAAATTAGTACGAATAATTTTAAAAACTCATCCTAGAGCACATTTACACAAAGAGTCTTTTAAAAAATTAGGCATGTTAGCTGTTAGTAAGAGAGTATGTTTTTTAAAACTGGGAATGGCACGTAAAATGTTTAATAATGTGGTTTCTAGTTATTTGGTGAACTATTTTCAAATGGTGAGGCAACAGCATTCATACAGTACTAGGAGTTGGGATTTTAATATTTGTTTATTTAAATTTAGAAGTCTAGTGGGGGAAATATGTTTTTATATACAAGTGCAATCCTGTGGAACAAATTAGCAAAATCGATCAAGGAAATAAAAGATTTACGGAGGTTCAAAAAAGTAATCAAAAGATGGCTGTTTGATGAGGATAATTAGTTTGCATGGTGGACGAGGATGTTTTTATTTTATATGTTACTGGATTGTGTGAAGGGTTGTAGCTGGAAGGCCACTCGCTGCGTGGGACGTATGTTGGATAAGTTGATGGTTCGTTCCGCTGTGGCGATCCCTGATTGATAGAGGGACTAAGCCGAAAAGAAAAATGAATGAATGAAGGAATGTGTTTGTGAATTATTTTGTTCCTGTTTTGAAAATGTATGAGGTACTGTCTGTTTTATGCATCATCGGTATTTTGAAGCCATACTTTGTTTTATTTAACAGCGAGGACCGCAATGGAAACAAGCCCAGGGCTTTATTGTGTTTTTATCCTTGACAGTTTTTCTTTCAAAATGTATGGGATACTCGTACAGCTTGTCTAAAATCTGTCAAATAAAATTCAATTCAATTATACAGTATTATTCATATCATTTATTAAATTACCCATTAAATTGTATTTCATTAACTTCTACCCCCACCACAACCCTAAAACAACCATCAAAGTAATATAAAAACAGTAATAATACAGTTTTATTGATATTATTTATTAAATTACCCATTAAATTGTATTTAATTAACTTCTACCCCAACCACAACATTAAAACAACCATCACAGTAATATAAAACAGTAATTATACAGAATATTATTTATATTATTTATTAAATTACCCATTAAATTGTATTTAATTAACTTCTACCACCACCACAACCCTAAACCAACCCTCACAGTAATATAAAAACAGTAATAAAACAGTTTTATTAATATTATTTATTAAATTTCACTTTTAATTGTGTTTTATTAACTTCTACCCCCACCACAACCCTAAACCAACCATCACAGTAACGTAAAAACAGTAATTATAGAGTATTATTCATATTATTTATTAAATTACCCATTAAATTGTATTTAATTAACTTCTACCCCAACCACAACCCTAAAACAACCATCAAAGTAATGTAAAACACTAATTATACAGAGTATTATTCATATTATTTATTAAATTACCCATTAAATTGTATTTTATTAACATCAACCCCACCACAACCCTAAACCAACCATCACAGTAATGTAAAAACACTAATTATACAGAGTATTATTCATCTTATTTATTGAATTATCCATTAAATTGTACTTTATTAACTTCTACCCACACCCCAACCCTAAACCCAACAGTCACAGTAATATAAAAACAGTAATAATACCCCCACCCCAACCCTCACAGTAATGTAAAAATATGAATTAGTGTTGTACAGGGTCACAAAGATTCTGCTAAACTGATGTGAGTATCTGCAGCTGTATCCCCTCTAGACTTTACCCTTAGGATGCAGCAACTTACTGCAATCAGCCTCGTCGCTCCAGTCGTCACAGTCGTTGTATCCGTTGCACACTAATTTCTGGGGGACACATATTCCAGTCGCACACAGGAAGTGATCGTTTCCTCCACATACGGCTTAAGACAGAAACAAAACAAGACAAGCGGTCAGGACTTCTTTCCAAATCACATGTGAAGACGCACACGTTTCCAGACTCACAGAGTTTGCCTCGCGCGTGTTTGGGTGTGTAGCAGAGCGCTGTGTTCTCCACTGCTGTCCCGCTGTTATTGCTGAACTGAGAGCAGCGTAGGAACTCTGGCCAGGAGGCATTGAACATCTGCAGCACCGGCTCACAACCTTCGCGAGCCGCTTCACAGAACGACTGACACGGCAGAACCAGAGTCCTGCAACAACAGAGACACACACACTCTGAGTGCGACTTCACTTACACTAGTATTGTTTATGGTTGCCAACTGTCCTGTATTATTTGGAACGTAATAAGATGGTACTTTATGCTAGTTTTTAGCAGCAGGTGGCTCTCTAGACTAGATTCTAACAGCCGGTTGCGCTGTAAACTTTAATAGTAACATTTTTAATAGTAGACTGATGCAGATGGCGCTCTAGGTAGTGTTTAACAGCAGACGGCGCTCTAGGCTAGAGTTTAACTGCAGATAGCGCTCTAGGGCTACCACTCTGTTATTTGCTACTGCAGCTGCAAATGGCGCTCTAGGTAAACAGAAGATGGTGCTTTAGGCTAGTGTTAAACAGCAGATGGCGCTCTAGACGAGTGTTTAACAGCAGATGGCGCTCTAGGTTAGTGTTTAACAGCAGATGGCGCTCTAGGCTAGTGTTTAACAGCAGATGGCGCTCTAGGCTAGTGTTTAACAGCAGATGGCGCTCTAGGCTAGTGTTTAACAGCAGACGGCGCTCAAGGCTAGAGTTTAACAGCAGATGGCGCTCTAGGCTAGTGTTTAACAGCAGACGGCGCTCTAGGCTAGAGTTTAACAGCAGACGGCGCTCTAGGCTAGAGTTTAAAAGCAAATGGTGCTCTAGGCTAGTGTTTAACAGCAGATGGCGCTCTAGGCTAGAGTTTAAATGCAGATGGTGCTCTAGGCTAGAGTTTAACAGCAGATGGCGCTCTAGGCTAGAGTTTAAATGCAGATGATGCTCTAGGCTAGAGTTTAACAGCAGATGGCGCTCTAGGCTAGAGTTTAAATGCAGATGATGCTCTAGGCTAGTGTTTAACAGCAGATGGCGCTCTAGGCTAGAGTTTAAATGCAGATGGTGCTCTAGGCTAGAGTTTAACAGCAGATGGCGCTCTAGGCTAGAGTTTAAATGCAGATGATGCTCTAGGCTAGTGTTTAACAGCAGATGGCGCTCTAGGTAAACAGAAGATGGTGCTTTAGGCTAGTGTTTAACAGCAGATGGCGCTCTAGGTAAACAGAAGTTGGTGCTTTAGGCTAGTGTTAAACAGCAGATGGCGCTCTAGACGAGTGTTTAACAGCAGATGGCGCTCTAGGCTAGTGTTTAACAGCAGATGGCGCTCTAGGCTAGTGTTTAACAGCAGATGGCGCTCTAGGCTAGTGTTTAACAGCAGACGGCGCTCTAGGCTAGTGTTTAACAGCAGACGGCGCTCAAGGCTAGAGTTTAACAGCAGATGGCGCTCTAGGCTAGTGTTTAACAGCAGACAGCGCTCTAGGCTAGAGTTTAACAGCAGACGGCGCTCTAGGCTAGTGTTTAACAGCAGACGGTGCTCTAGGCTAGTGTTTAACAGCAGACGGCGCTCTAGGCTAGTGTTTAACAGTAGATGGCACTCTAGGCTAGTGTTTAACTGCAGATGGCGCTCTAGGGCTACCACTCTGTTATTTGCTACTGCAGCTGCAGCTTGGGTCACAGACCTGCCGTCTCTGTGGCTGATGCATTGTGGGAGAGCGATGGAGCATCCGAACAGCATGATGTGTCTGTAGCAGGACAGTCGGCTCAGGTAGCTGAAGAACTTGAGGAACATCTGCAATTCGCTGCTCTTCACCACGCTGCTGCCCGCCATCACACCGCTCTGGTTGTACGGCAGCATGTGACACTGGCTCTCCGTGATGTCAGAGCAGACGCCTGTTAGAAAAACACAGGGGAAATCTGATTGGAGGACAGACTGGGCGAGGACTGTTTTCATTGGTCGGTTGAAATGGAGTGCAGTTTGATCTTATAATGAAGATGTGTGTATGTGTGTGTGTGTGTGTGTGTGTGTGTGTGTGTGTGTGTGTGTGTGTGTGTGTGTGTGTGTGTGTGTGTGTGTGTGTGTGTGTGTGTGAGAGAGAGAGAGAGGAGAGAGAGAGAGAGAGAGAGAGAGAGAGAGAGAGAGAGAGAGAGAGAGAGAGAGAGAGAGATAGAGAGAGAGAGAGAGAGAGAGAGAGAGAGAGAGAGAGAGAGAGTTTGAAAGTTTGTGTTTGCATGTTTGTGAGTATGAGTTAGAGTGAATAAGTATGTATGAGTGTGAGTGAGAGTGTGTGTGTGCGTGTGTGTGTGTGTGTGTGTGTGTGTGTGTGATTATGTGTGCGAGTGAGTGTGAAAATGAGTGCATAAGTGAGCAAATGAGAGTGTGTGAGAGAGCACGAATGCATGAATGAGTGTGTGAGATGTGAGAGGGTGACTGTGTGCGTGAGTGAATTAGAATGAGTGTGTGTGTGTG
Source organism: Danio aesculapii (assembly GCF_903798145.1). Taxonomy (NCBI): domain Eukaryota; kingdom Metazoa; phylum Chordata; class Actinopteri; order Cypriniformes; family Danionidae; genus Danio; species Danio aesculapii. The sequence goes on from NC_079457.1 coordinate 2,827,500, forward strand.
TGTAAAAGAGTGAGTGAGAGTTTAAGATTGTCTGAGAGTCACTGATTGTAATTGTGATTCTAGTGCTCAAGTCAAAGTCAGAAAGACAAGAGGAACAAACACACACACACACACACACACACACACACACAGCTCAGCATAGAGTATTAATCATTAGACTGTTTGCAGAAGACAGAGAGAAATAATAGCGTCCTGTAGAGGTCAACACAAGAGGACACACACCCACAGATGATGTTTGGGACAGAACCTTCACTGAGGACACTAAAACACACACACACACACAGACTGAGAGAGAGAGAGATCTGTGGTAAATTAGATTAGCAGCTGGTCTGTAGAGGACAAAAGACAGCAGATATTTGACATAAAGGGCTGAAGAGAGACAGAAGGATGAAGCAGACGACAGAATACCAAGAGAAACATGTTGGGTTAAAGGGACAGTTCACCCAAAAATGACCCCAAGCCATCCAGACATACATTACTGTCTATCATTTTAAATTTACTGCATCCCAACAATCCTAATATGCACCCTTTGTATCTCATTCATTTTCCTTCGGCTTAGTCTTTTTTTTCAGAGGTCGCCACAGTGGAATGAACCACCAACTATTCAGGTATGTGTTTTACACAGCGGATGCCATTCCAGCCGTAACCCAGTACTGGAAAACACCCATACACACTCATACACTACAGACAATTTAGTTAATCAGTACCCCTATAGCGCATGTGTTTGGACTGTGGGGGAAACCGGAGCACCCAGAGGACACCCACACTAACACGGGGAGAACATGCAAACTCCACACAGAAATGACTACTGATCCAGCCGGGACTCGATCCAGTGACCTTCTTGCTGTGAGGGCACAGTGCTAACCACTGAGCCACCGTGCTGCCCCACCCTTTATATTTTTATTTATTTATTTATTTATACATTTTAAAGGATTTAAATGAATTTAGAACTTAAAATAATGAACTTTCGTTTTCAAAACTACATCTGGACTGCTCCATGTCTGGGGGTGGGGGAAACATTTGCACGAATGCAATATTTATGTTGTCATTTTATTTTGTAGAAATAAAAGATGATAGAAAACTACAGTACATATAATTTATAGAAACTTCTAGGTGCTTATTGGAGTTTCCTGGGGCCCTAGGCAGCCGCTTACCTCGCTACTTGGTTAAATCCACCCCTGTGTCCACATAATCCATGTCCTAAATGTTAAAAAAGGGGGGTTTGTGGAACGATCAATGTCTTCTGAAGCCAAAATATAGTTTTGTGAAAGAAAAATACTACTATTGGAAACTGGGGTCGTTGAATCATCAGCTTGTTTGGCGCCATCTAGTGTCTGAATAATGCGCAGGTTAGTGTATACTCCATCAGCTGTTTTCGTTTCAGTTAGCTTTATGTTTTTGACAGTTTGGCACCATCTAGTGTCTGAATAATGCCTAGGTTAGTGTATACTCCATCAGCTGTTTTAGTTTCTGTCAGCTTTGTGTTTTTAACTGTTTGGCGCCATCTAGTGTCTGAATAATGCGCAGGTTAGTGTATACTCCATCAGCTGTTTTAGTTTCTGTCAGCTTTGTGTTTTTGACTGTTTGGCGCCATCTAGTGTCTGAATAATGCGCAGATTAGTGTATACTCCATCAGCTGTTTTAGTTTCTGTCAGCTTTGTGTTTTTGACTGTTTGGCGCCATCTAGTGTCTGAATAATGCGCAGGTTAGTGTATACTCCATCAGCTGTTTTAGTTTCTGTCAGCTTTGTGTTTTTGACTGTTTGTCTCCATCTAGTGTCTGAATAATGACCAGGTTAGTGTATACTCCATCAGCTGTTTTAGTTTCTGTCAGCTTTGTGTTTTTGACTGTTTGGTGCCATCTAGTGTCTGAATAATGCACAGGTTAGTGTATACTCCATCAGCTGTTTTAGTTTCTGTCAGCTTTGTGTTTTTTACTGTTTGGCGCCATCTAGTGTCTGAATAATGCGCAGGTTAGTGTATACTCCATCAGCTGTTTTAGTTTCTGTCAGCTTTGTGTGTTTGACTGTTTGGCGCCATCTAGTGTCTGAATAATGCGCAGGTTAGTGTATACTCCATCAGCTGTTTTAGTTTCTGTCAGCTTTGTGTTTTTGACTGTTTGTCTCCATCTAGTGTCTGAATAATGACCAGGTTAGTGTATACTCCATCAGCTGTTTAAGTTTCTGTCAGCTTTGTGTTTTTGACTGTTTGGTGCCATCTAGTGTCTGAATAATGACCAGGTTAGTGTATACTCCATCAGCTGTTTTAGTTTCTGTCAGCTTTGTGTTTTTAACTGTTTGGCGCCATCTAGTGTCTGAATAATGCGCAGGTTAGTGTATACTCCATCAGCTGTTTTAGTTTCTGTCAGCTTTGTGTTTTTGACTGTTTGGCGCCATCTAGTGTCTGAATAATGCGCAGATTAGTGTATACTCCATCAGCTGTTTTAGTTTCTGTCAGCTTTGTGTTTTTGACTGTTTGGCGCCATCTAGTGTCTGAATAATGCGCAGGTTAGTGTATACTCCATCAGCTGTTTTAGTTTCTGTCAGCTTTGTGTTTTTGACTGTTTGATGCCATCTAGTGTCTGAATAATGCGCAGGTTAGTGTATACTCCATCAGCTGTTTTAGTTTCTGTCAGCTTTGTGTTTTTTACTGTTTGGCGCCATCTAGTGTCTGAATAATGCGCAGGTTAGTGTATACTCCATCAGCTGTTTTAGTTTCTGTCAGCTTTGTGTTTTTGACTGTTTGGTGCCATCTAGTGTCTGAATAATGCGCAGGTTAGTGTATACTCCATCAGCTGTTTTAGTTTCTGTCAGCTTTGTGTTTTTGACTGTTTGGTGCCATCTAGTGTCTGAATAATGACCAGGTTAGTGTATACTCCATCAGCTGTTTTAGTTTCTGTCAGCTTTGTGTTTTTGACTGTTTGGTGCCATCTAGTGTCTGAATAATGCGCAGGTTAGTGTATACTCCATCAGCTGTTTTAGTTTCAGTCAGCTTTGTGTTTTTGACTGTCTCCATCTAGTGTCTGAATAATGACCAGGTTAGTGTATACTCCATCAGCTGTTTTAGTTTCTGTCAGCTTTGTGTTTTTGACTGTTTGGTGCCATCTAGTGTCTGAATAATGACCAGGTTAGTGTATACTCCATCAGCTGTTTTAGTTTCTGTCAGCTTTGTGTTTTTGACTGTTTGGCACCATCTAGTGTCTGAATAATGCGCAGGTTAGTGTATACTCCATCAGCTGTTTTAGTTTCTGTCAGCTTTGTGTTTTTGACTGTTTGTCTCCATCTAGTGTCTGAATAATGACCAGGTTAGTGTATACTCCATCAGCTGTTTTAGTTTCTGTCAGCTTTGTGTTTTTGACTGTTTGGTGCCATCTAGTGTCTGAATAATGACCAGGTTAGTGTATACTCCATCAGCTGTTTTAGTTTCTGTCAGCTTTGTGTTTTTAACTGTTTGGCGCCATCTAGTGTCTGAATAATGCGCAGGTTAGTGTATACTCCATCAGCTGTTTTAGTTTCTGTCAGCTTTGTGTTTTTGACTGTTTGGCGCCATCTAGTGTCTGAATAATGCGCAGATTAGTGTATACTCCATCAGCTGTTTTAGTTTCTGTCAGCTTTGTGTTTTTGACTGTTTGGCGCCATCTAGTGTCTGAATAATGCGCAGGTTAGTGTATACTCCATCAGCTGTTTTAGCTTCTGTCAGCTTTGTGTTTTTGACTGTTTGATGCCATCTAGTGTCTGAATAATGCGCAGGTTAGTGTATACTCCATCAGCTGTTTTAGTTTCTGTCAGCTTTGTGTTTTTGACTGTTTGATGCCATCTAGTGTCTGAATAATGCGCAGGTTAGTGTATACTCCATCAGCTGTTTTAGTTTCTGTCAGCTTTGTGTTTTTGACTGTTTGTCTCCATCTAGTGTCTGAATAATGACCAGGTTAGTGTATACTCCATCAGCTGTTTTAGTTTCTGTCAGCTTTGTGTTTTTGACTGTTTGGTGCCATCTAGTGTCTGAATAATGACCAGGTTAGTGTATACTCCATCAGCTGTTTTAGTTTCTGTCAGCTTTGTGTTTTTGACTGTTTGGTGCCATCTAGTGTCTGAATAATGCACAGGTTAGTGTATACTCCATCAGCTGTTTTAGTTTCTGTCAGCTTTGTGTTTTTTACTGTTTGGCGCCATCTAGTGTCTGAATAATGCGCAGGTTAGTGTATACTCCATCAGCTGTTTTAGTTTCTGTCAGCTTTGTGTTTTTGACTGTTTGTCTCCATCTAGTGTCTGAATAATGCGCAGGTTAGTGTATACTCCATCAGCTGTTTTAGTTTCTGTCAGCTTTGTGTTTTTGACTGTTTGTCTCCATCTAGTGTCTGAATAATGCGCAGGTTAGTGTATACTCCATCAGCTGTTTTAGTTTCTGTCAGCTTTGTGTTTTTGACTGTTTGGTGCCATCTAGTGTCTGAATAATGCGCAGGTTAGTGTATACTCCATCAGCTGTTTTAGTTTCTGTCAGCTTTCTGTTTTTGACTGTTTAGCGCCATCTAGTGTCTGAATAATGCGCAGGTTAGTGTATACTCCATCAGCTGTTTTAGTTTCTGTCAGCTTTGTGTTTTTAACTGTTTGGCACCATCTAGTGTCTGAATAATGTGCAGGTTAGTGTATACTCCATTAGCTGTTTTCATTCTATCAGCTTTGCATTTAACTAAAGAATTAATAACCCTTTACAACTCAGAACAAAGTTTTGTGTCGAAGTTTTTACATTTTGTGGTGAGTCCATTTGTGATAACAACCTCTTGGATGTACTGTATCCCTAACGTAACACAACAATCTCAAACAAACAAAATATTAATTTGGTTATTTTACAAACGTACCAGGCTCTGCAGTCAGACTAGTCACAGTGGATGTGGACGTAGATGTCCACCAGTCCACAGAAACAGCGGTGGGACCTGCAGATGGAGATGTGTCAGCGCGAGGCATCCAGAGAGCCGAGTCCCACTGCAAAGGAGCATCCGTCGGGACCGCCACAGTCCCATTATCAGCCATCATTAGGTGGGAGTCGCTGCCATTAAAGGCCCGCGGAGGGAGCGTCGCTATGGACACAGAAGCTCCGGTGTCTAGCAGGGTATTATTCCCAAACAGACCTGGACAAACACGCAAAACAATAGAGTCAATGAAAATAAATAAATCTGTAAGACAGGGATCTGCTGTTTAAGAGACGTGTGGGACACAACGGCACAGTGTAAATATATAAACTGCAACAGCTGCAGTGGAGGGGATATTTATAGAGACACACACACACACAGAGAGATACAGTTGAATCAGAATTATGAGCCCTCCTGTATATTTTTTACCCAATAACAGTAATGGAGAGCAGATTTCTCCAACACATTTCTAATCATAATAGTTTTAATAACTCATCTCTAATAACTGTCTCTAATAATTTATTTTGTCTTTGTCATGATGACAGTAAATAATATTAGACTAGATATTCTTCAAGACACTTCTATACAGCTTAAAGTGACAATTAAAGGCTTAACTAGGTTAATTAGGGTAAAGTTGGGGTAATTAGGCATGTCATTGTATAACAGTGGTAGACTCTCCAAAACAAATATTGCCTGAAAGGGCTAATAATATTCGATAAGAATAAATGTCAGCATGCGAATCAAAAAAGTCATGTGACAGATCATGTAATATTAACAGATGTGATGGCGCACATTAATGTTGGTTTCCAGCTTTCCATTGTTCCAGATCTGAAATGTTGTGCTGATTGTAAAAGGCCTCAAGTTTATTATAGTTAAAGAAACCGAACGATAAAACGAAAACTAAAATGTAAAATAACTGTCGTTAACTGAAATAAAAATAAAAACGATTTTTTTAAAACTAACTGAAACTGTATTGTGTACATACAAAACTAACTGAAACTAACCAAAATTATAGCAAAAACCTCCCTCGTTTTCGTCTTTGTAAATGTATTTAATTCTACGAGTGGACATGACAGCAGCACGGTGACAGCATTAAATACAAAGACTTAAAACTATTACTTTAACTTATTTGTGACCAATAATTGGTTTTCTGTATCGCGACCGCGAATGAATCTTTTTAACCGGATCTTCTAAGTGAACCGGTTGAACTAGTTCACCAAAATCGGATTGAATCATTTAAATAATTGATTCGCGTGTCCAGTAAGCGCTCTTATCCACAAACTACTCACTTTTTAACAAGCCTAATACCCCCTCTGACTCTAAATAATCCAATATATACTCTTGTTCAGCTATTAGAACAGTAACGTAACACTGAGATTAAATTTGAGAAGCGATGAACCGATAATACTGCGTGATTCAGTGAACCAAACAAACAGTATATGACTGCCTGCAGTGACTGAACTAAACTTGAACAACTGCACCGCGGGTTAACCGAGGGCTTAATGAGAGGATCTGGTGAAAACATGCAAGTTTATTTCATAATAGAAAATCGTAATGGAATTTGAATAAGTGAATCATGCTTCAGTTGGGTTGCAAAACTTTACCGTAAGACATTTTTCAGATCATGGTGATGTTTTAACTGACTGAAATTACTATTGCTGACTACATCGTTTTGGTATGTTGAGTCTTAACATCAGCGTTAAAGATCTGAACTTCCCATCACTACTGTGTATCTAACCTCAGAAGCAGGCTTGCACACATATTGAACTTAAGCCTGTTATCTTGTGTGCTGTTGTATTTGAATTTGAGGATGGGGAGTGCTCAAGTGTCCTCTGAATTCAGGTTTCAAAGAATGTATGGTTGAGTTTTTATTATACAATATATATTATGTTGATTTTGAATTTTGCACCTAACAAATATCCTTATTTAGGAAAAAAAAACTAAAACTAACACTGAAACTACCCTACAACTAGCCTAGGCTGGTTAAGCTGGTTGGCTGGTTTTAGCTGGTCAACCAGGCTGGTTTTAGAGGGGTTTTGGCCATTTCCAGCCTGGTCTTAGCTGGTGAGGCAGGGAGATGACCAGCTAAAACCAGCTAGATCAGCCTAGCCAGGCTGGGAGCCCAGCCAAAACCAGCTATGTCCAGCTTAAACCAGGGTGGCCAAGCTGGTTTTAGCTGGTCATTTTCCAGCCTGACCAGCTAAGACCAGGCTGGAAATGGCTGGAAACCAGCCTGGAAGTGGCCAAAACCCCTCTAAAACCACGCTGGTTGACCAGCTAAAACCAGCCAAACAGCCTAGGCTGGTTTAAGCTGTTTTTTTTCAGTAGGGAAAACGAAATTAAAACTAAATAATTCCAAAATATAGAAACTAATAAAAACTAGTAAATCTGACTTTAAAAACTAATTAAAACTAAAATTAATGAAAAATACAAAACTATAATAACCTTGAAAGGCCTCAGCCCTCTGTCGGTCCATCATCACAGTGCTTCAGTACTATTATTCTACTATTATTCCCTCCAGAACTGTCTTGAGCATCAGTCTGCACTCTTGTCTCACACCTCCAAAAGCCACCGTGTTTATTGTTTCGTCTTCGTCTTTTAATGCGCAACTCAATTATTAAAGAAGAAAACACTCCAAACGCTCTAAACTCCACTTCTCTGACTGATATCTGCTCCAGTTCAGCAGGAAGTGATGATTCTGTTCTCTTGTTTCTCATTGGATGGAAACGCTGCTTTATTCACTAATGATTTATGCAATATTACAGATTTGCACATAAATCTAATTAGCATCTTTGAATAGAAACACACAGCATGTGATGTTACTGTCTCCTTAATATGAGTGTGTGTGTGTGTGTGTGTGTGTGTGTGTGTGTGTGTGTGTGTGTGTGTGTGTGTTTGTTGGAGACATCAGAGCTGTGACGCTGCAAAAACAGCCTCGGTGACACAGCAGGACGTCCCGGACAGGATGGGTGTCTCGGTTTCACAGCTCTGATCACGTCCCACCAAAGAGACTCTCCGGCCAATAAACAAAGGGGGAGGAGAGGAGACGGAGACACAGAGGACGAGTGCGGGATAATGGTGGGAAGAAAGCTATTCAGACGTCTGTCCAGACTCTGACCTTTTGACCTTGTGCTGCTCAAAAGCTCCAAGGTTTTATGAGGAGCAAATACACACATTGGAGGAGACGCATTTGAACGAATACACACACACACACACACAAATACACATGCATGGACGCATATACACACACGCACTAAAATACACACGCAGATAAGGACACACTGTCCCACACACACATCCTCTCCCTCATACACTCATGCATGTGCACACACACACATGGATGCAGACAGATAAGCGTACATGTACACACACACACATGCACACACATACATGCATGCACTCACACATGCACATAAACAAATGCACACACATACACACACACTCTCACTCATATATACACACACACAGACACATATGTACTGTACACATGCACACACACAGATGTACATGCACACACAAACGCACATGCACACACACAGACTGTCTCACACACTCTCTCACTCATAGACATGGAAATGCACACAGTCTCACAAACTCTCACTCATACACACACACACAAATGCACGCGTGCACACACACTCTCACAAACTCACACACATGTGCACACACGCAAACACACATGCACATGAACAAATACGGACACACACATACTCTCTTGCTCATAGACAAGCAAATGCACACACACACACACACACACACACACACACACACACACACACACACACACAGTCTCACAAACTTTCACTCATACATACACGCACAAGCACACACACACACACACACACACACACACACACACACATATGTACACGCACACACAAACACAAATGCACGCACGCACACACACACTCACAAACTCTGACTCAGACACGCACATGCACACACACACAGTCTCGCACACTCTCTCTCATAGACACGCAAATGCACACACATGTACACACACACACACACACAGTCTCACACACTTCAACAATTTAACGAATACACACACACGCAAATACACATGCATGGACGCATATACACACACTCACTCGCACACGCAAGCACATACGCACGCACGCAACCACGCACACACACACACACACGCACACACACACACACACACACACAGGCAAATATAAAGACACACTCACACAAACATCCTCTCACTCATACACTCATGCATGTGCGCACACATACATAGATGCAGACAGATAAGCATACATGTACACACACGTACATGCATGCACACATTTGCACACATACACACACTCTCTCTCATACACACACAGAAACATTTGTACTGTACACATGCACACATGCACATGAATAAATGCACACACACAAATACATGCACACACACTCACAGACTGCACACACACACTGTTTCACACACTCACTCATAAACACAAGCAAATGCACACACCGTCACTCATTCGCTCATGCATGTGCACACACACACACACACACACACACACACACACACACACGGATGCAGACAGATAAGCATACATGTACACACACACACACACACACACACAGACATGCATGCACAATCAGATTCACACTCTTTCACTCGTACAGCCACACACACATGTACTGTACACATCTCCCATTCCACCACATCCCAAAGGTGCTCTATTGGATTGAGCTCTGGTGACTGTGGAGGCCATTTGTCATGTTCAAGAAACTAATCTGAGATGATTCACGCTTTATGACATGGTGCATTATCCTGCTGGAAGTAGCCATCAGGAGATGGAGACACTGTGGTCATAAAGGGATGGACATGGTCAGCAACAATACTCAGGTAGGCTGTGGTGTTGACACGATGCTCAATTGGTACTAATGGGCCCAAAGTGTGCCAAGAAAATATCCCCCACACCATTACATTATCACCAGCCTGAACCGCTGATTCAAGGCAGGATGGATCCCATTCCATTCTGATGCTCAGTTTGAACTGCAGCAGATCGTCTTGACCATGTCTACATGCCTAAATGCATTGAGCTGCTGCCATGTGAACGAAAGTTGCGTTAACGAGCAGCTGGACAGGTATACCTAATAAAGTGGCCGGCGGTTTAATCCGCCTGCGTCTGACAGCTGATGAGAGTCAGAGACATGACTTTATTCAGTCACATTATTATATTAAATATGACCTTTTTGTCCACAGAGCTTCAATTTGTATTCTAGAACAGGAACATTTTACATGGGTCCAGACCTCCGTGACCGTCTGGCGTCCTGTTTAATCTGACCTTATTCTGAGGCAAAAACGAACGACTCTCATCCAATTTCCGCAAATTTCCAGAAGACAGACACTGAAATCATGTCATTTAATGTAACCATATTTTCCCAGGCTCAAAATTCTTGTCAGCTATACTTTGATCAAGACATATTTTCTATTTAAGGATGACAGTTTAACCCCAAAACACTCATTAATTGTCATCTGAAGGTGCTATACTTTGTCACTATACTTATCTTTAACTAATTTGACTGAAATTTTTTTATATAATTTCCAATAGCATCACATTGTTTGATCGCTTATTGCTTGATATATATTGCATGGTTTAGAATAAGTATATCATTTAATTTTGAAATAACGTTACACTGAATGATGATGAACAGTATTTCACCCATATTTACCTCACTAAAGGTATTCCAAAAATTAAAATAGACACTTTTACCGAAATTTAATATGCTTTCTGTGTATTTAAAATCACTTTTGTACATTAAATTTGATGCAGACTCCTCGGCTCTTACCTGTAGATACTTTTCATGTCATAAGCAACCCTAATCCCTAAACAAGTGCCCTGAAACAAATAACTTGGCCTGGGTCACTAATGAGCGTTCACCATACGGACTTTTGGGACGTCCCACATGTAGTGAAACCTGTACAGCTGCACTGTGGTATTTTTTCAGTAGGTTATAATTAGGGCCAGACAGAATCTGCAGACATTTCTGCTACTTCCGCTGAGAATTGGGTAAAAAATTGGGGAATTATTTTGGGTTAATCGTAACAAAAAAATTAATATATGAAATAAAAAAATAATAGCATTTTAACTTTAATGATTACAATGCAAATCTATGTGCATCCACTTATTTGGTAAACAAAGCAATTCTCATATAATAGCTCTACTAAAAGACAGAGAATATGAGTTAATAAACTGTATTGTACATAAATCAGATGAACACTTTCATATTACTCAATAACGATACTGAAATTACTTTAAAAACTGAATAAGTATAAATTTACACACATTCACACAAGTAAATAACTAAACTCAGTGATGGGCTAAAAATCTGCGCAGATTCTGTGTGGGGCTAGCGATAAGGTAAAACTTTTTTACATTAATTTAATGGATTACTGCAAAATGTATTACAGTACAGTTAATTATAGTGTTTTTATAGTGTACTACAGTGAATTTACAGTACATTAGTTAACACTTTACTTGACAGGGTGTTCATAATGCCGAGCTCAGACTGCATGATTTTAGCCCCGATTTTGACTCGCCGACAAATGAAATCGGTGCTCGTTCACGTGAGTGACAGTCACAGAGTGTGAACTATCAAAGATGCGATCTGAGAGAATCGCTTATGAGTCGCAGACACCAGTGAGATATTTGGCATGCTGAATATCTGAAGCTGTCGGCGATTCAAATCATGCCGTGTGAAATGAGTTCTGACTGAAAATAACATCGGTGATCACCTACAGCCAATGAGAGAGCAGCACCCACTAGTATGTCTACCTGCAGGCCAGCTGGAAGCTGGGGGAGAAGTTAAAAGCGCTCATTTTCAGTTTATTTGGACCCAAGAAATGGAGAAAAACTAGTGTAAATTTGACAGGAGCACCTGTGTCTGCTTGACGTGTCTTCTGAGCAATACCACAACCGGGTCAACAAAGAAAAAAAGTGGCGGAGAGATTGCTAATTCCCTTCAAACCCAGGTGAGCAAAATGAGTAGCCTATATTTTCTGTCCAACTAAAGGCTTCTTTCTCATTATGTAGTTAAAAACAAAACATATCCCCCACGTTGTTTCCATGCCACATCTCACGTGCTTGGTTGTGGGAAGTAGTTTGGACAAAGTTGTCGCCGATTCTTCCTATTTTAAAGTCAGGAGTGTGAAACCCCCCTGCCGCCGAGCCATCTTGCAGTGTAAACAAAGCAGAGAGGAAACGCTACCCCAGATAGTCATGCAGTGTGAAAACATCTGAGCTGCCACTACTTTGAAAATCATCCAGTCTGAACTTGGCATAAGACTGTCATGAAACCTTTATAATCATGATATGACACATCATCAATGTAAATGAGATTTTATGCATGCTTATGACAACTCTTATTAAGTGACATTTGCTCAGTTATGTCATTTTAAATGCATGATGACATGGTTTGTTATGACAACGTGACAAACAAATACATCACGAGCTGTTTTTGTCTGTCAGGACATCTTGTCATAAAAATGATCGTCACGATGCATTATAATTGAGTCATGAATATTTTTCTGATCATGTTTTCACTGTATTTGTCATTAAAATGTCTCATTAAAAGTGTCGTTACTCTGTCAGATCATTTTTAACAGCGTCATTAATATTTAACGACATTTTAATGACAAAACCAGCTCGTACCACTGTAGTTAAGGTCCAAAACATATATTAATGATGCTGTTATCAAATTCATGACAATGAATGTTTATGACAGATTTATGACAAGTGTTGTTGTCTTGGTAAAGTCAAGTTGTCAAGACAAAGATAAAAACAGGTTGTGATGCATTTTTGTCAACCTGTCATAACAAACAATGTCATCTTTGCATTTATAATGACATAACAGAGCGAGTGACACTTAATAACAGTTGCTATAAGCATGCAAAAAATCATGTCATATGATTATAAAGGTCTAATGACAGTCTTATGAACACTGCTTTCAAGTAAAGTGACACCAAAAGTTCATGTACTGTAAAACATTTAATACCAGTTGTTATGACCATGCATAAAATCTCCTTCACCTTCATGACGTGTGATTATAAAGCTTTAATGACTTGTCTTGTGAACACCCCTTCAAGTAAAGTGATTCCTACCATTTTACTCATTTTACTGTATTTTTGCATTTGATGCATGCATTTCTGCTCATTTTTACAGTATTATACAATATTGTATTATCAAATGCTGTGAAATGTTGCTCTAGTTTAATAGCAATAATGTAACTTAAAGGATTCTTAAGCAATACACAATGCACAGATTATTCCTAATTATTGTAAATATCAAATCCCTTAACTGGAACAAATATTATATACATAAACATCACTATTTTATTGTATAACTGCAGGTTAACTACGTATATACACTAGGCCAGTCACAATAGTCAATATATGGACTTGTCTCATAACACATGGACATGACCTTAATCATATATATATATATATATATATATATATATATATAGAGAGAGAGAGAGAGAGAGAGAGAGAGAGAGAGAGAGAGAGAGAGAGAAAGAGAGAGAGAGAGAGAGAGAGAGAAAGAGAGAGAGAGAGAGAGAGAGAGAGAGAGAGAGAGAGAGAGAGAGAGAGAGAGAGAGAGAGAGAGAGAGATAGATAGATAGATAGATAGATAGATAGATAGATAGATAGATAGATAGATAGATAGATAGATAGATATACACACACACACACACTGTTGAAGTCAGAATTATTAGACCCAATTTCTGTTTAAATGGAGAGATTTTTTAGCACATTTCTAATCATAATAGTTTTAATAACTCATCTCTAATAACTGATTTATTTTCTCTTTGTCATGATGACAGTAAATAATATTAGACTAGATATTCTTCAAGACACTTCTATACAGCTTAAAGTGACATTTAAAGGCTTAACTAGGCTAATTAGGTTAACTAGGCAGGTTAGGGTAATTAGGCAAGTTATTGTATAACGATGGTTCGTTCTGTGACAGTCGAAAAAATATATAGCTTAAATGGGTAATAATATTGACCTTAAAATGGGTTTTAAAAAATCAAAACTACTTTTATTCTCGCCGAAATAAAACAAATAAGACTTTCTCCAGAAGAAAAAATATTATCAGACATACTGTGCAAAATTTCCTGAATCTGTTAATCATCATTTGGAAAATATTTAAAAAGAGAAAAAAAAATTCAAAGAGGAGCTAATAATTCCGACTTCAACTGTATGTATGTATGTGTATATATATATATATATATATATATATATATATATATATATATATACACATATACACAGTATGTATCGCCCACATAAAAAAGAAACAATTCTAGGTAAATTTCAGCTGATTGTGTAGCATCTCTATCTCTTTTGGAGCTGTCACTTTTAGTATGGTTAAAAACACTGTAGTATTTACTAGAAATTACTATAGTATATTCTCATGTGTGTGTCTGACAGCTGAAAATAGATCTGCTAGCAGATATCGTAGCATTCACAGCCTAAACTGTAAAAATTACTGTAATTAAATGAACTATTCTTAAGAATAAAATATGATGTGTTCTTTGGAAGAGTGCACTTTCATTGTGATGATATTATATAGCCATTTTATACTCACCGGCCACTTTATTAGGTACACCTGTCCAACTGCTCGTTAATGCTAATTTTTAATCAGCCAATCACATGGCAGCAACTCAATGCATTTAGGCATGTAGACATGGTCAAGACGATCTGCTGCAGTTCAAACTGAGCATCAGAATGAGGAAGAAAGGGGATTTAAGTGACTTCTAACGTGGCATAGTTGTTGGTGCCAGACGGGCTCGTCTGAGTATTTCAGAAACTGCTGATCTACTGGGATTTTCATGCACAACCATCTCTAGGGTTTACAGAGAATGGTTTGAAAAAGAGGAAATATCCAGTGAGCGGCAGTTCTGTGGGCGCAAATGCCTTGTTGATGCCAGAGGTCAGAGGAGAATGGCCAGACTGGTTCCAGCTGATAGAAAGGCAACAGTAACTCAAATAAGCACTCGTTACAACCGAGGTCTGCAGAAGAGCATCTCTGAACACACAACACGTCCAACCTTGAGGCGGATGGGCTACAGCAGCAGAAGACCACACCGGGTGCCGCTCCTGTCAGCTAAGAACAGGAAACTGAGGCTACAATTCACACAGGCTCACCAAAACTGGACAATAGAAGATTGGAGAAACGTTGCCTGGTCTGATGAGTCTCCATTTCTGCTGCACATTTGGATGCTCGGCTCAGAATTTGGCGTCAACAACATGAAAGCATGGATCCATCTTGCCTTGTATGAACAGTTCAGGCTGGTGGTGGTGTACCTAATAAAGTGGCCGGTGAGTGTATAATGAGTGGCATAAAATGGTCTTAAAATGACAATATTATCATTTATCGCGATATATATTTTGGTGCAATATATCCTAAACCAAAAAATAGATATCGTAACAGGCCTAATACCACCTCAACTCGTTCTGATTTTGACTGTGATGTAAAAACACTTTGCTTTAGAGCAAAAATAATGCAAAAAGCTGCTTTGGAGCAATAATAATTGTGAAAAGAGCTGTCAGTAAACTAGAACTGAATAATTCCGAACTGAATCATCTTTTCAGAGACTGACATGATGTGAATCATTTGCATGGAGACAAAATTAGCCATAATAACAGCCTGAAAAATCCCACAGAGACACACGGACAAATGCCACGACAGCTCAGATCAAACACACACTATCAGCATGTGTGTGTAGAGACAGCAGGTGTGTGTGTCACAGTTGTTATTTAACACTTGTTTGTGTCATCACTCAATGTGTGGAGGCTGAGAGCGGTCTCTCTGTGTGTGCGTGTGTGTGTGTGTGTGTAAGTGTGCTTGTTACCTGTGAGCGTCAGCAGCAGCACACACACACAGATGAGGACACACACACACGGCAGCAGGATGAAGAGCAGCAGTCGCAGATGTTTCCCGCAGCGCTGAGTGTGTGTGAACGCTTCACCCATCATCAGCTCATCCGATACACACACACACACCTGAGAAAACACACACACACATAGAAAGAGAGTTGATCAGTGACAGACAGCAGACAGAACTCGAGCTATTCTGAATATCCGTCAAAACAGCAGCTATTATTAACGTTTAACGACAGTCACACGGTACAACAATCAACAGAAATGGACAGGAACGACATGTTATGAATAAGACGGTGAAGTTTTACCTCCGGTTAACGGCTGCAGAGCACGGAGGATCCGGACCATCAGACACGGCGAGCAGACGCGCTCCCGCGGGCTATTTTTACACAGGTATTTTTCACTTCAGAGTTTCCAGCTTGTGCAGGAGAATCTGACACAGACACACACACACACGGCGTTATTTATAGTAGCGGAAAGAAACTGAATGCGCGCAGTTCAACTCTAAAACACACACACACACACACATTGAGTACTTACCTAAAGTTCACAGCGGCCGATTCCATCACAAGTGGATCTTCATCTATTCTATGTTATCTGTTTATGGGTTTATGTTATTCTGCTTATTAGTCTTATATTTAGAGTTTATTTTATTCGTACGTGTCGGATTTTCTGAATACGAGTGTCTGCGCGCAACCCGCGCCACACTGACGAGCGAGTCGCGCGCGCGCACATTTATATCTCTACCAGAGAGAGAGAGAGAGAGAGAGAGAGAGAGAGAGAGAGAGAGAGAGAGAGAGAGAGAGAGAGAGAGAGAGAGAGAGAGAGAGAGAGAGAGAGATTAATAACTAATAGCCACCCTGTATATTTTCCCCAATTTCTGTTTAACGATACACATTTCT
>NC_079457.1:2849197-2856697 GCF_903798145.1 Danio aesculapii
GAGAGAATTGCGTGTGGGAAAAACAGCAAGAGTGTGTGTGTGTGTGAGAGAGAGAGAGAGAGAGAGAGAGAGAGAGAGAGAGAGAGAGAGAGAGAGAAAGAGAGTGGTGTGTTTGAGAGAGAGAAAGAGTTGTGTGTGTGTGTGTGTGTGTGTGTGTGTGTGAGGGGGAGTAATGTCTTGATCACATGTTTGAATAAATCAGATTAGGACCTTTTAAATCCTCAGAGTTTTATTGTATTAAGATTAAAGCAGTTCGCCTGAACCCTCACGTTGACATCAACAGGTTTGAGTTTACTTCTCAAAGTAACTTCCACACCGCACCATTCTCCAGACTTCTGCAGACGTTTAACACAGGACATCGTTCAGTATCTTAACTCAGGAGAAGCAGACTTCCTCAGTGTTTTAAAAAGGATCATGATCTTTATCAGTCTTATAATAACATTAGTGCTGTAGTGTACACACTCCTGAGGTCAAACACACACACACACACAAGAGCAGCTGCTGTCCTCTACTGACCCTTACCGCATTTAAAGTGTGTGAAATCAAAATGTACAGTGTTTATTAAGCTGGCGCACAATGTTCGTTTTAAGGTGAACAATTAATCTGTGTAAAATAATCCAATATTAAAATGTTCATCTTTAAAGGTGCAGTTTTGAACTCTTCTACAGCGTATATTTAACAGATGCAGGTATTTCAGAAACATGCTAAGAGAACGGTTGTATCTGAAAAACAATGCTGGAGTCAGATATTCTGCTTTGAAAATGTGAGTTAAGTGCTGGAACGTCTGTCTTTGCCCCTTTAACCCACCCACTGCCAGTTTAGCCAATTATATTTCAGCGCCCCGGGTTCCCTTTGTGCAAAACAGCGTATTCCATTCGTTCAGTCATGAAGGCTCTGAAAGCATGTATCTGTGACTGAAACTATGACCTCTGGTGGACAGTAGCAAACTCCGAGTTTAGAGACTATGCAGATTAGAGTTCCACATGAGCTGGTTATTATTAGCAAATAATATAAATATTATGAACGTAAACATTAGGTGAGCAGGTTACATTGTAACCCTGTGTCCTAATAACACGCTTCGTGAAGAGATTTATAGTGATGAGCAATTTGGCATTGTACGATGTCTAATGTGAAACATCACGATGGACGATGGCATCGTCGTCGTAGGCTATGGTAGGACAGTAGAGAGAATGGGGAAAGCATGGGGAGCAGAGTATGGAGAGAGAGATTAGACTCAATAATAATTGACGCAAAAGACACGATGTACACATGCGTAGCCAAATTCACGTACGTAAAATATTTATTTATACTTACAAAAACAATTCACACGCACAAAATAAAAATACATTTTCATAAAATACGTTTCACAAATGCAAAACACCATTTGCAAATATATAAGAGTGTACAAAAAGTTCTGAATGTTTAAAATTCACGAGTTCATCCTGAATGAGAATGTGCAAATCCTCTCTCACGTACGACTCACCCTGAATACGAGTGTGTGCACTTTTGAGACTTTCCTGTCAGCACACACCTCCCACGTGAGTCACTCGTGCCCTGTAGCCAATAAGATGCGAGCTTACTGTTCAACCAATCACAACTCCCTGAGAACGCGGGAATGACCGAAGCGCTTCACTGTGCGCACCATTTGCGCAGTCTGACTTAATTAACGGAGATGATCCTCTAAGAAGAAGAATACTCCTCTAGAGAACAAGAATCAAATTAGTTCATCCCTAACATAATTTAAACAACAAGGTTTGTTCAAATTACAACATGGCGGCTAATACAAGATGCTTTGCACATTTATTACTATACACTTAAATTAGCATAGACTTAACACAAGCACTTTTCTATTGAGTTACTGAAAATACACTCAGATTCTACTATAAAAAGCGTATACACAAACTAGTAGGAAACAGCATTGACTTACAGGAGTATCCGCCATGTTGGTTAGAGGAACAGACTGCGCAAAAGGAGCGCAGAGTGGTTGACATCGAGTACAGCTCTCATCTGATTGGCTGAGAGGTACGAGTTGCCTGTTTCTGGTAGGAAAGTCTCAAAATGCACACACTCGTATTCAGGGTGAGTCGTACGTGAGAGAGGATTTGCACATTCTCATTCAGGATGAACTCGTGAATTTTAAACATTCAAAACTTTTTGTACACTCTTATATATTTGCAAATGGTGTTTTGCATTTGTGAAATGTATTTTATGAAAATGTATTTTTATTTTGTGCATGTGAATTGTTTTTGTAAGTATAAATAAATATTTTACGTACGTGAATTTGGCTACGCATGTGTACATCGTGTCTTTAGCGTGAATTATTATTGAGTCTAATCTCTCTCCATAGCAGAGAGAGGGGAAGGATTTGCATAGGACCGCAAGGCGGAATCGAACTTGGGTCGCTGTGAGCACCGGAGTGCATGTGTCGACGCACTAACCACTACACCACTGGAGCCGACTAATTAATTAATTCAGAATGAATTAATTATTTGTAGCCTACCGTTTCAACTACCTGACCCGCATAATCTTTATTTTACCCAAAACCAAATCATAAATGAATAAAGAGAAGTTACACACAAATTATCACAAGTCAATCACTTTTTCTGCGGGACTCTGGCATGAATTATATTAGACAGCAATTTAACTTTTGAAAATCACATCTCCCATGTCACAAAAACTGCTTTCTTTCATCTGAGAAATATCGCTAAGTCACGAAGTATGCTATCCATCTCAGATGCAGAAAAGCTAGTCCATGCTTTTATGACTTCTAGGTTGGATTACTGTAATGCTCTGTTTCCTGGCTGTCCAGCATCCTCTATTAATAAACTTCAATTAGTACAAAATGCAGCTGCCAGAGTTCTTACCAGGTCTAGAAAATTTGATCACATGACCCCAATTTTATCCTCCTTACACTGGCTGCCTGTTAAGTTTCGTATTGAATTTAAAATATTGCTTCTTACATATAAAGCTCTAAATAATCTAGCTCCTGTTTATCTAACCAACCTTCTGTCTCGCTACAATCCAACTCGCTCTTTAAGATCTCAAAACTCAGGGCTTCTGGTAGTACCCAGAATAGCAAAGTCAAGTAAAGGAGGTCGAGCCTTCTCATTTATGGCTCCTAAACTCTAGAATAGCCTTCCTGATAATGTCCGAGGCTCAGACACACTCTCGAAGTTCAAAACTAGATTAAAGACCAATCTGTTCAGTAAAGCATACACTCAGTGCACCACCTAGCGATATGATACATGAATGTGCTCCACACAGGTTTCTGCATCTTGTTTATATACACTATGAACAGCAGGTACGCTAATTATACTCTTTATTAAAGCATATAAAGAATTGACACTGTAAACCACCAGATCCTGCTATCTACGCTTGAGTCACTGGGCGTCGCAGGCACTGTTATTCAATAGTTCAGTTCTTACCTCTCAGACAGGTCATTCAGGGTGTCTTGGAGGCGAGAGGTGTCCAACCTACAGCATCTAAACACTGGGGTACCTCAGGGCTCTGTTCTTGGGCCACTTCTCTTCTCCATCTACACGGCATCTTTAGGAACAGTCATCCAGAAACATGGATTTTCCTACCACTGCTATGCTGATGATACCCAGCTATACCTCTCTTTTCACCCTGATGATCCCTCGGTTCCAGCTCGCATTTCAGCCTGCCTGTCAGACATTTCACACTGGATGAAAGATCATCATCTCCAGCTTAACCTCACGAAAACGGAAATGCTTGAAGTTTCTGCCAACCCGACTCTTCACCATAACTTCTCAATCCAGATGGATGGAGCAACCATTACTGCATCCAAAATGGTAAAAAGCCTTGGAGTAACAATTGATGACCAACTGAACTTCTCTGACCACATTTCTAGAACTGCTCGATCTTGCAGATTCGCACTCTATAACATCAGAAAGGTCCGACCCTTCCTATCTGAACATACAGCTCAACTTATTGTTCAAACTCTTGTTCCCTCCAAACTGGACTATTGCAACTCTCTACTAGCCGGGCTTCCAGCTAGTTCTATCAAACCTCTTCAGCTGCTTCAGAACGCAGCAGCACGAGTGGTCTTTGATGAACCCAAAAGAGCACATGTCACTCCGCTACTCACCCGTTTGCACTGGCTGCCAGTTGCTGCTCGCATCAAATTCAAAGCTCTGATGTTTGCTTACAAAGCGACCTCTGGCTTTGCTCCTTCTTATCTGCTCTCACTTCTGCAGATGTATGTGCCCTCCAGAAACTTGCGTTCTGTGAATGAACGTCGCCTCGTGGTTCCATCCCTAAGAGGGAAGAAATCACTTTCCCGAACTCTCACATTCAATCTGCCCAGTTGGTGGAATGAACTCCCTAACTACATCAGAACAGCAGAGTCACTTGCTGTCTTCAAGAAACGACTAAAAACTCAACTGTTTAGTCTTCACTTTCCTTCCTAATCTGTAACTGCCTCTCTGGCTATACCACTAACTGTACTCTCTCTCTCTCTCTCTCTCTCTCAAAAAAACATTACTAACGCTTTGCTTCTTAGACTTTACACACCTGAAACTTGTCTATGACACTTGTTCACTGCTGCTCTTATAGTTGTGTAAATTGCTTCCTTGTCCTCATTTGTAAGTCGCTTTGGATAAAAGCGTCTGCTAAATGACTAAATGTAAATGTATTCTCAATTTCCACTTGGGGATACTCTTCCCGAGGCCCTCAGACTATGCAGCACCACTGATTCGATCCAAGCCCAGCGACGAGATGCTGGACCAGGCCGACTCCTGAGCAGCTGCTGTGGTGGTCATGGAGGAGTGGAGAGCATGAGACTGATTCCTGTGACGCTCCAGGGACAGGTGAGTTTCCGCTGAGGTCCAGCTACCAGCCTCCGGCGCTGAGACTGCAGCTCTGCACAAGACGTTTGGCCAGCGGAGAAATGGTCGTGCCCATCTGAGCCTGGTTCTCTCGAGGTTTTTTTCTTCACTTTCGCCAATTAGCGAAGTTTTTTTTCCCTCGCCGCTGTCGCCACTGGCTTGCATGGTTCAGGATCTATAGAGCTGCGCATCGTTGGATTTCCTCTTCAGTATTTGGACTCTCAGTAGTGATTATTAAACCACACTGAACTGAGCTAAACTGAACTGAACTTAAACACTACAAACTGATCTACACTGTTCCTATTTACTGTGACCTTTTATGTGAAGCTGCTTTGACACAATCTACATTGTAAAAGCGCTATACAAATAAAGGGGAATTGAATTGAATTGAATAGGCAGAGTAATCTGTGTCGTTAACAACTAATGGCATCAACAAACTTACGTGTGCGCTGGACACAGAAGTATAAGTCAGCCTTGGGTTTTAGACAGCAAAACCGACCCAGCCAGGACTCGAACCAGCAACCTTCTTGCTGCGAGGGGACAGTGGTAACCACTGTGCCGCCAACAAGTATATTCACTTAGCATTTTTTTATATCTGCAAACATATTATGATATTTTCATCAAAAATATGCATACCGCACCTTTAAAGACACTTGCTGTATCTAGGCATGGGTCGGTATAAGATTCTGACAGTATGATAACCTTGGATAAAAATATCACGATACTGCGATTACTACCCTAAGTTCTTTTTAAACGTCTGGGTAAAAAATAAACACTTTTTCCCCCTTTGAACACAATATATTTTATTTTGTGAAAGATTTATAATATTTCGCAGCAGTAAACATGTCAGGCTAAACAATTCAAATAAATCATTGACCTCTGTTGTCTTCATTAGGTTCAAAAACACTGATTTCTTTAAAATCAAAGAAATTTAAAATGGCATCTTTGGATATCTTTTCAGCTGGAGATACTGCTGTCCTAAAAAACAAAACAAAAGTCAATGCAAAACTCGTACACATACCTTAGGAACGGTGTTACAGAAAATGAGCGGTTTTAAGACCTTGACTTTTCCACACCGCGGTATACCTTAAAAATAGTTATCATCCCATCCCTTGCTGTATCCCCTTTCCATTAGATTGGCATCATCTCTGTTTGTTTTTAAAGCCAAGTTAAAAGCCTTCCTGTTTGACAAAGCTTTTAACTCATGAACTGAGTTTGATTTAAGATTCTTCAGGCTTTTGAGCAGGGAAAAGCTTTTTTTTTTCTTCTTTGTATTTTTTTAAGCTTGCTTTTGTCTTTGTCTTCCTCTTGTTGTTTGTAGTTTAGTTATTGTAAAGCACATTGGTCAACTTGGGATGTTTTTAATTGTGCTATATTAATAAACTGTCATTAGCTATGCTTCCATCAACCTATTGTTATGCTCATTTTGGCTAAGATGCGCATACATATCTGAATAGGATCAACTTTTAATCAATGCGCATAAACTACGATGGAAACACTTTTACAGGACAAATTCCAGTGTGCACGTTATAAAAGGTCATGTGATTTTGTTATAAGAGATTTATTTATTTATTGCCACATCAGCAACTTATAGCTATTTCATGGCAAAATGAATATACATAAAATATTACATGATAAAAACTCATTTGTAATTGAATAAAAAAAGTTACTTAGACAAATATATCAAATATAAATGAATAAAATTCACATAATAATAGATTCAAAGTTACATATGATTTTTCAGTTCAATGTTTGATAAATAATTTAAGATTCTTCCTGGTGGAACCTTTTTATAAATGTCTATCAAAGTACTCTACTTATACAAAATTAGTCTAATTGTATTCAAACTTTCACATTCCAACAGAATATGTTTGATGGTAAGAGCGGTCTGGCAGTAATTACATATCGGTGGTGCTTCATTATTGAGTCAACCTAGAGCAGTGGTTCTCAACTGGATTGGCCATGGGATCCACATTTTTACATGGTCATCAAGTCGCGACCCAAATTTTTAGGAACTATAATATAATATTATATATATATATATTTGTTAACATACACAAGTAGTGACAGATAAATCATAAGAAAATCACCAAGACTTACAAATGAACAATATTTTATTGCTATCATTAACAAAATGTATGCACGTGTGTGATGGCCTCAGCTATTAGAGTCGTCTTTGAAAATAGTCCACAGGTGTGTCCTTGCAACAGGGATGTTTGGTTTCTAAACGTCGTTTAATTTAGAAGGGTTCATGTTCTCTTGTGAGAGCACCTCACTACATATGACACACTGAGGGTTTAAGCCTTCCTTTGTCGTCAATATATGTAAATCCATGCTTTATATTGGGGGTCGTACTCTCGCTTCGACATTTGTTGCTATAATTAAATGAAATTTCACATGTCAAACTGTACGGTTGTCTCGCGCGCTTTTCAAAATAAAAGTCCGGTATAAGCTAAATAAGTTAAAAATTCAACTTTTGTTGTTTTATTGACCACACACTCCCCGACCCACTGAAAATGTTCCTGCGACCAAGCAGTTGAGAAACACTGCCCTAATATGTCCAATTCGACATCTAGTATAGACAGATTGATCATGCCTGGTCTCAAAATTAGAATCTGCTAAAGTGTCTTTCATTTATTTTCGGGTTAATTTC
>NC_079457.1:2861697-2896697 GCF_903798145.1 Danio aesculapii
TGTAGCTGAGGTGTGTTTACTGTCCAGCGGTCTCACTGTCCGTCACCTCATTGGTCAGCTTCAGCAGATAGACAGCTGCTGCGGCCAATAGAACACCACAGATGGGCAGCAGGAGGCGGAGCTTATATCTGTGCCACACCCCCTCCTCCATCTCCACCTCGGTGACTTTCCGGTTCTTCTTCCGACGTCCTTTCTGTCGTTTCTCGAACGCCTCCAGTTCAGCCTGAAACACACACACACACACACGGAGAGTGAGAGAGACATACACAAACACAGACAAACAAATGCACATGCACAGTAAAACACAGACAAACACACACACAGACAGAGACACAGAGAAAACACACACACACACACACACACAAATATGCACACAGACACACATACAAAGACACACACACACACACACAAATACTGAGACAAACAGACACAAACATGCACACTGAGACACGCACGCACGCACGCACACAAATACAGACACAAACACACAAATACAAAAACAAACAAACAAACAGACACAAACAAACACACATACACACACACACACACACACACACACACACACACACACACACACACACACACAATCACTCACGCAAACAAACACAAACAGAGAAACAAATAATAACACACAAAAACAAACAAATGCACACAAACATACAAATACACACAAACACACAAAAACAAACAACAAATACACACAAACAAGCGCACAGAGACAAACATACACACACACACACACACACACAAAATCACTCGCGCAAACAAACACAAACAGAGAAACAAATAATAACACACAAAAACAAACAAATGCACACAAACATACAAATACACAAATGCACACAAACACACAAAAAACACACACACACACACACATACGCACACAAACAAGTACACAGAGACATACAAACAAACACACACACAAATACAGAAACAAACACAAAAACACAAACAAGCACACAGACAAACATACAAACAAACACAAAAACACAATCACACACAGACACACACACAAAAACACAATCAAACAAACACACAAACAGACAGACACAAACAAAAATAGACAAACACACAAACAAGCACACACAGACAAACACACAAATACAAAAACAAACAAACAAACACAGAAAAATACACACACACACAAACACAAATACACACACAACACACAAACAACAAACACACACAAATGCAAACACAAACACAAACAAACAAAGAAACAAATAATAACACACAAAAACAAACAGACACAAATACACAAAAACAAATAACACAAAAACAAACATCAAATGCACACAAATGCAAAAACAAACAAATAATAACCCACAAAAACAAACAAACACACACAAACACACAAATACACAAGCAAATAACAAACAAAAACAAAGAACAAATACACACAAATGCACACAAACACACACACAACCACACAGAGACAAGCATACAAACAAACATACACATACATGCACACAAATGCAGAAACAGACATAAACAGACAAACAAGCACATGCACACAGACAAACATAGAAAGACAGAAACAAACACACACACAAACAGACAAACACAAACAAAAATAAACAAACACACAAACAAGCACTTACAGGCAAACACACAAACACACAAATACAAAAACAAACAAACACACAGACAAATACACACACAAACAAACACAGAAATACACACAACACACAAACAACAAACACACAAAAACAAACAACAAACACACAAATGCACACAAACAAACACAAACACAGAAACAAATAATAACACACAAAAACAAACAGACACAAATGCACACAAACAAATAACACACAAAAACAAACAAACACACACAAATACACACAAACAAACACAAACACAGAAACAAATAATAACACACAAAAACAAACAGACACAAATGCACACAAACAAATAACACACAAAAACAAACAAACACACACAAATACACACAAACAAACACAAACACAGAAACAAATAATAACACACAAAAACAAACAGACACAAATGCACACAAACAAATAACACACAAAAACAAACAAACACAAACAAACACAAACACAGAAACAAATAATAACACACAAAAACAAACAGACACAAATGCACACAAACAAACAACACACAAAAACAAACACACACAAATACACACAAACAAACACAAACACAGAAACAAATAATAACACACAAAAACAAGCAGACACAAATGCACACAAACACACAAATACACAGAAACAAACAAAAACAAACAACAAAAACACAGAAATGCACACACACACACAAAAAAACGCACACAAACAAGTACACAGAGACAAACATACAAACACACACATACACAAATGCACACAAATACAGATAAACAAACACACACACACACACACACGCACACACACACACACACACACACACACACACACACACACACACACACACACAAACAAATCAAGCACACAAACATACAAACACAGAAACAAACAAACACAATCACACTCACAAACAAACACACAAACAGACAGACACAAGCAAAAATTGACAAACACACACAAATACAAAAACAGACACAAACAAACATACAGACACACAAACGTATACACACACACACACACACACACACAGACGCAGACAAACACAGTAACAAACAGACACAAAATCACACAGGCAAACAAACCCAAACAGACAGGCATAAACAGACAAACACAAAGACAAATACACACAAACAACAAACACACACAGAGAAACAAATAATAACACACAAAAACAAACACAAATGCACACACACAAACGCAGAAACAAACACACAAAAACACACAAACAAGCACACCGAGACAAACATACAAACACACACACACAAATACAGAAACACACAAACAGACACAAAAACACACAAACAAGCACACAAACACAGAAAATAGACAAACACACAAACAAGCACACAAATACACACACAAACACAGATACACACATATTGTCTGCATCAGTGAGACGTCACACAGAGCACACAGAGCTGCTGACAGCAGATGTACAGCTAAACATCAACTGATTAACAATTAGCGATTAACAGAGAGCGATTCATCAGTGTCTGCCCTCACCTGCTGTTTCCTCATCTCTCCCTCCAGCAGGGCTCTTTCCTCCGCCGCACAAGCCTGAAACACAGACACACACACACAAACACACACACTTAATTGTCCAGTAACTTTCTCCAAGTTTCCCACTGAGTTGACGGCTGTGTGTGTGCGTGTGTATGTAATGGATTCTGTCCATTAACCCTCAGCTGGACTGGAAAAATGTGTGTGTGTGTGTGTGTGTGTGTGTGTGTGTGTGTGTGTGTGTGTGTGTGTGTGTGTGTGTGTGTGTGTGTGTGTTGTTTTCAAGTTTTCACACTCCCATTGAGCCAAAAGAATCAATGACCCAGCAGAGGATTTTATGGTCCTCCTCCATGACAACAGTTCCTGAGCACTCCATATATTCACCACACACACACGTGCACACACACACACACACACACACACACACACACACACACACACACACACACACACACACACACACAGGAAAAGAGTGTAGCTATGTTTCCATCCAAATATGCAAATTATGTGTGTAAAATTTAAATATCGAATATTTAAATATTGCGAATAAATCATCGTTTTCATCCAATGAGAATCAAGAGAGCAGAATCATCACTTCCTGCTGAAGTGGAGCAGATATCAGCCAGTGAAGGGGAGTTTGATGCACTGTTGGGATTTGCCACTGTGGTGTTCGTTCTTTAATAAATGAGCTGCGCCTCAGAAAACGAAGACGAAACACGGTAAACGTGTTGAATGCGGTGGTTTTTGGAGGCGTGAGCCGTGAGCGCAGACTGATGCTCAAGACAGTTCTGGAGGGAATAATAGCAGAAGAATAATACTGAAGCACTGTGGACTGACGGAGGGCTGAGGCCTTTTACAATCAGCACAACAACATTTCAGATCTGCAACAATGGAAACCAACATTATTGACGCAAAGACCCTCACACACACATTTATATCTAGGGATGGGTACCAAAACTCGGTACTTTATCAGTATCGGTGCTACATTATAAACGACAGAAGTATCGATAAGCTCTGACGGTAACAGTTCTGCTATCGGTACTGGAGAATTATAGCTGAGTAATCATTACTTACAGTAGCATAATTTAACTGACCAACCTTTTCTAATTTGCGATGTTTGATATTCATCTGCAGTCGGCAATCTCACATGAGAAATGCTCATGTTTCCGACGAGCGCATCACGTATATCATTCACAGTTGTCGTCTGCGTGCGCGCACTCAGCAGAGGCTCGCGCTAAAGCTAGATTTATACTTTCGCCTGGCGACGCATCGCGCGCCTCCTCTGACCGCGCGCGCACCTCACAATACGGACGAGGCTTTTAAACTTGCTGCGTTCGCTGTTGTATTTTTCAATACGACAGGGGGCGTTCAAAAGAAACCCACCGTAAAATCAGGCGGATAAACGGAGAAGTAGGAAGTTTCTGGAACTACGTCATATCATTAATAGCAGTCAAGATTTTTAAACTGATTATTTTTATCAATTATTTTAACGATTATCAAGATTTTTATAACCATTCAAGATTTTTTTTTATCAAACTTTGATGCATCACTTCCTTTTATTCATATCTCGGACAGTTTTACCTATTAAACTTTATTAAAATATTAATCACAACAGAACATGTGTTGCTCTACAAATATCCCTTTTTGGTAACACTTTATAATAACTACACACTATGAATTAAGCATTAGCATCTAGTGAATTCATTATCTGTTAAGCATTAACTCTACATTAATAAGCGTTAGTAAGCACTTTATAACTGCAGCTACAAATGCTGTATTATTGACTTATAACCAGATTTATAATGTGCTTAATAATTGTACTTTTGTACTTTGTAACTGGTTGATTTTTCATTATCAGAATCAGAATCAGAAAGAGCTTTATTGCCAGGTATGTTCACACATACGAGGAATTTGTTTTGGTGACAGAGCTTCTACAGTGCAACAGTAATACAGAGACAGGACAACAAACAAATAATAAATATATTTTTAAAAACAATAGAAGTAGTGAGTGCAAATATACAGATTGACAAGTGTATGTACATGTTTATTACTATATACAACATTACATGTGCAGCTGTTATGTGCAAATTGGCATGTAAGTGTGTTATTAAATAAGTGTATATGTGTATAAAAGTGTATGTTAAGTGTACTTACTAAATTAAGTATTACATTATTTACAAATCATTTGTATTTAAGAGTTGGAGGTTTTTAAGATCATTCAGAATAAGTTAATAAATGATTAATAAACTATTGAAATCAACATTTATATATCTTATTATTTAGGCATATACTAATAGTTAATTTATGTATTAATAAATGCTTTATTAACTAAACTTCATCCAGTTTTGTGAGCTAATCTAAAGTGAGGACTGTTAATGCTTTATAATTCCCTTATAAATGACTATTAAAGGCTTGGTATCAAATGAACAATAATCTTTACAATCTTATCTAGAAAGTAAAATGACTGTGCAGTTTAAACATTGCTGAATAACAGGAGTGTCAAAATACGACATCAAACTGGATAAAACAACAACAATATTATAATTTAACAATATAATAACATGCCATGTTTAAACTGTACAGTTATTTTATTTTAGATAAGGTTGCAGAGATTTATTTTTTACTTGATGCAGTTTCATTTGTGCATCTTCAAATGAATAGAAATGAATGAAAGTCATTTATGTTCTTTTGTTCCTGTTTAGAATGTAACTGAGCCTTTAATAGTCATTTATAAGGGATTTATAAAGTATAAATAGTCCTCACTTTAGTTTAGGTCACAAAACTAGATGAAGTTGAGTTAATAAAGCATTTATTAACATATTAGTTAACTATTAGTATAACAACTATTCTTAAATAACTGGTTTGTAAATAATGCGATACTTAATTTAGTAATGAAAAATAAATCATTAAAGTATGAAAATATGATTATTAAGCACATTATAAATCTGGTTATGAGTCAAGAATACAGCATTTATAGCTGCATTTACAAACTGCTTACTAACGTTTATTAATGTAGAGTTGATGCTTAACAGATGATGAATTCACTATTTGCTAATGCTTAATAGATGACTTATAATGTGTAGTTATTATAAAGTGTTACCGATTTTTCTAATCATAATAGTTTTAATCACTGATTTCTTTTCTCTTTGCCATGATGACAGTAAATAATATTAGACTAGATATTCTTCAAGACACTAGTATTGAGCTTAAAGTGACATTTAAAGGCTTAACTAGGGTAATTAGGGTAAAGTTAGGCAAGTCATTGTATAACAGTGGTTTGTTCTGGAGACAATCCAAAACTAATATTGCTTAGGGGGCTAATAATATTGACCATAATATGGGTTTAAAACAATTAAAAATAGCTTTTATTCTAGCCGAAATAAAACAAATAAGACTTTCTCCAGAAGAAAAAATATTAGAGGAAATACTGTGAA
Source organism: Danio aesculapii (assembly GCF_903798145.1). Taxonomy (NCBI): domain Eukaryota; kingdom Metazoa; phylum Chordata; class Actinopteri; order Cypriniformes; family Danionidae; genus Danio; species Danio aesculapii. Next base: position 2,868,212 of record NC_079457.1, read on the forward strand.
AATTCCTGAATCTGTTCAACATCATTTGGGAAATATTTAAAAAAAGAAAAAAAATTACAGGAGGGAGAAAAATTCTGACTTCAGCTGTATATGTCCAAATAGTTTCCAGCACTTGAAAATGCTCGATGAAAATTCAAGCATTTTCCAGGATTTCCAGACACTGAACCAACCTGTAAAATGTGCATAACAATAGATGGATGGAAACATGGCGTGTGTGTGCGTGTGTGTGTGTGTGCGAGTGTTACTTCAAAGCCAAACCTGTCAACTGAACCTGAAAAACCCTCTTCAAATGAAAACAAACCAAACATTTATTGTGAGTTTGTGTTAGTCTGTGGTCATAAAAACAACACAAGATAGCCGTTGTGTGTGTGTGTGTGTGTGTGTATGTGTGTGTTTTACCTCAGCATGTTTCTTCTGCAGCGCTCGACACGTCTCATCACACACCAGCAAACTGTCCTGCGACTGCACACGAGAGCAGGGGAAATCCTGGACACACACATGTACACACACACAGTTCTCAGTGATATATGAGGTAAAGACTCAAGTCTAAGTTTTGAATCAAACAAATACCATGAGGAGGATCAGACTGTGTATGTTTGTGTGCATAGATATTTACATTAGATGAGTTTTTACCAGAAATAGTAAACCATACGGGAGCCTTTGGCATACTCTTTTCAACATACTACGATTTGGGACATACTAATTCTACTTTCAAATACTATTTAGGACAGATAGTATGCGAATTGGGACGCAGCATGTGTGTTTGTGTGAATGGAAATGTATTATCCCCCCTCCCTGTTAAATTTGGTCTAATCCATGTCCTGAAACACACCCCCTCTCCTGCTTTCACTTCTCATTCAGACAGAGGGAGCGATTCGTTTGTGAATAAATCTCTATTATGAACTCGTTCACTTATACGGCGATAATACAAGTTTTCTGGCACCGCAGCGTCTTGTTGTTATATTTTATTTACATTGTTTACTGATTTTATTCAACAGAACTACCATAAGCTGAGTATGTAGTGTGAGTTGGTGCTGCTTTGCCGTATGATCAGTGCAGTGACTGTATTATCATCAATATTGTCCTATTGAATCAGTATTGTCCTGGGAGCACTGTACAAATATGGCGGCGCTATTGACGCATGCTCAGGGTCTGTATGCGATATCTAGTGTATATATCTATGGTTTGTGTGTGGTATTGGGTGGAGCTAACACACTTAACCACGCCCCTCCAGCTGTCAGTTTGACAACAAGCAGAAATGGTGAGGAGGAGGAGTCTGTTAGGTTGTAATAACTCCCCCTAAACATGTTTACCCATCTTTCTGAATAAAACGCCTACTTCATTACATCCAATCAGCTCTCAGTAGAAAAAAAACAAGCCACGCCCACTGTTTATTTATTTATTGGTCTGCTTCTCTGGGAACCGAGTCACAATACGGAAAAAAAGAAAGCAGTTGCAGCTTCCGGTTCATGCAGACTTTAATACTGGGTGTGAATGGGAAAAATCATCCCAGTGTTTGAGTGTGTGATGGACATTGTGTCATGCGACATTCTGTGTGTGTTTTTTACCTTTTTGATCCTCTTGCAGGGACACCTGATCTTCACTTTCTGACCGCAGTTCTGGTCGCAATCGCCGGCATGACACAGAAGCTTACAGCGATGGCCACACAGCAGCTACACACACACACACACAAATGAACAAACACACACATGAATACATGAGCTTTAGCGATGAGTATCACACACATTTGAAGTCAGAATCATTCACCCTCCTGATAAATTCAAATTATTTTTTATTTTTCACCTCAATCTCTGTTTACAGAGAGCAGATTTTTTCTTCAACACATTTCTGACCATAACAGTTTTAATAACTCATCTCTAATCACCGATTTCTTTTCTCTTTTACACACACATTTAAGTCACATTTAAAGGCTTAAATAGGTTAAAGTTAGGGTAATTATCACAGGAGAGTGAATAATTCTGACGTTAACTGTACATCTAGAGGCATATACATAAACATACACAGGCCCGTGCACAGACCCTTACAGGGGCAGGCGCTTAACGCAATCGCAAAGTGAAGAGCGGGCGGTTGGGAGAGTTCGAGGATGTTTGCCGATTGCAAAGTGAAAAGCAGGGGGTATGGGGCCAGGGGGGTTGGTGGGGGTTCAAGGATGTTTGCCGATCGCAAAGTGAAGAGCGGTGGTTGTGGGGGGAGCGTTAGGGTTGTTAGAGAATGTTTACCAATCACAAAGTGATGAAGGGGAGGGGTTGAAGGTGGTAGGTATGGGAGTTCGATGATGTTTGCCGAGCGTAAAGTAAAGAAGGGGGGTGGGGGTTGGTGGATGGGTGGGGCGGGGGTGTTCGAGGATGTGTCCTGATCGCAAAGTGACGGTGCGGGGGGCGGGCGGAGGGGCTGGGCTCGAGGATGTCGGCCATTCGCAAAGCAAAAGTGGTCGTGGGATTGGGGGGGGGGGGGGGGGGGTGGAGATATTGGTTCGTGGATTCGGGGGTTCGTTGTGTTAGGTTCGTGGATGTTTGCCAATCGCAAAGTGAAGGGCGGGGGGGATTGGGAGGCTGGGTTCAAGGATGTTTGTTGATCGTAAAGTGAAGAGCAGGGGGTAAGGGGCGGGGTCGAGGATGTATGCCGATCACAAAGTGAAGAGCGGGGGGGCGGGGGTTGATGAGGGTGGGGTTTGGTTCAAGGATGTTGGCCGATCGCAAAGTGATGGGGGGCGGGGTGTTACAATTGAGGAAGAGGGGCACCTCAGCCAATGAGAGCAAAGGGGCAGTGGGCCACCCCCCTGTGCACGGCCCTGAACATAAAACATATAGGGTGCTTTCACATCTGTGGTTCGGTTCATTTGGTCCGGACCAAGGGCAACAAATAATACATTGTAGCATTTCTCTGTCGTTTTGTTTGTTTATTTTCACACCACACTGATTGCTTTGGTCCGAACCAGTTGAAAAGAACCAAAACACAGTCATGTGACAAAATCCACATCACTCATTGGCCAGATGTTATAGGCTGATTTCACGCTGCCGCCGTTTTTAAAAGCGAAATCGAGGCTGCAGTGGGAAGAAACCCGGAAGTAGCGTTGGGAGTTACATAGAGACGTTGTGTGCCTGGCTGTATATCATTTCAAGGAAGAGAAAGTGACACAAATTAATCATTTCACTGCCTTCCGAGTGACCCGAAGGTCCATTCTGAATGAATGGTGAAAATAAAAAGGATATCTGAGCTCATTTTCAGCTAAGTTAAGGGAAACGGCACTAGTTAGCTAACGTTTTCTCCCCAAACACACGTTTTAGATGCCTTTAATCAAACTCGAGTTAATGAACTGATTCTTTCACTATATTAGACTTGTCACGATACTGAAATAAAAGGAAAACCCTCAATTTCCCGCTAACATTTAAGGCACTGATGATGGCTTTCTTAAAACAGCGCTGATTTGCCATTGTGTTCACATGCTCAACAGAAATGATTGTGATTGGGCGAGAAGGTCATCAGTTCACCCTCCGCTGTTTGCCGAGCACAAACACAGACGAGCGATCTGCTTGATGACTCGACTGATCTTCACGGCTGCTTTGTGCTCCAGTCTCCGTGTATCTGTGTTTGCACTTGGTGAAGAGTGGTAAACTGATGAGCACTGGTGAATACTATGGTAAATCAGCGCTGTTTTTGAACGCGCTTAGCTGCGTTTGAATGTTAGCGGGAAAAGGACAGTTTTAAAACTTCAGTACCAGGACATGACTATTACAGACAACATGAGGGTGTGCTACAGAGGACTGCAGAGTTTTATCACTCACCATTTACAGTGCTGGTCCTATACTTCCGGGTTTCTTCCCACCGCAGCCTCGCTTTGATTCTTTAAAATGGCAGTCGCGTGAAATAAGCATATTGGACGTATTTGCTAAACTGCTAATCGATTGGTCAGAATTAACATGTGGGAAAACGCCAATGAAACTCCCCAAGTAAACAAACCGGCAGACACAAAATGCCGCTTTTTACCATGGAGCTACGACTGCGCTGACTGACTGTATCCCTGCTCATAGTATACTATATAGTCTGCATACATCACTTTAGACAAGCTATACATTTAGAGTACGAAGCGCGGCTGCGGCTGGAAAACAATGTTTTAATGCAGTGCAATCGGCAAAGGCGTTAGCAGGAGGCGTGAAATAATTTAGCTAAACTGCGACATGGTCATCTTCCGGAAATACTACCAACGATCTATCAGGTAATGTTTTTACCTCTCTCTCTCTGTTTAAAGCCGTCGTTACAGCGCTGTCAACAAATATTTTTCCTACACACTGACAGCGTATCAGACTACGGCAGCTGGATTAATCCAAAAAGGCGCAGTACCAAAAGGAGAAGTTCTGGCACCGCAGCATCTTGTTGTCATATTTCATTTACATTGTTTGCTGATTTTATTCAACAGAACTAGCATACGCCTAGTATTTAGTGCGAGTTGATGCTACTTTGCCTTATGATCACTGCACTGTGTGACTATTATCATCAATACTTGTTGAGCACAAAAGTTCGTAACATACAAAAATGTAATAAAAACTAAATCCGACTCATGAAATGTTCTGCCTTTATGCTTTGTTTTCTTTGTTTGCTCGTTACTACACCCGTAAACAGCGCTAAAAGTCCTGCATCTTCACATTGGCTTTAGTCTTGACTAGTGCGGTTGAATGACTTTTGTCCTGGGAGCCCTGTACAAATATGGCGGCGCTGTTGACGCATGCTCAGGGTTCGTATGCGATATCTAGTGTATAAATGTATATATATGTATATATGTATATGTGTATATGTATATGTATATATATACACACATGTATATGTGTATATGTATATATATATATGTATATGTGTATATGTATATATATATATATATATATATATATATATATATATATATATATATATATATAGACAGCAAGAAGGTATTTGGTTCGGTTCCCAGCTGGGTCAGTTGGCATTTCTGTGTGGAGTTTGCATGTTCTCCCCATGTTTGTGTGGGTTTCCTCCGGGTGCTCTGGTTTCCCCCACAGTCCAAACACATGCGCTATAGGGGAATTGATGAACTAAACTGGCTGTAGTGTATGTGTGTGTGTGTGTGTGTTTGTTTGGATGTTTCCCAGTACTAGGTTGCAGCTGGAAGGGCATCCGCTGTAAAACATACGCTGGATAAGTAGGCGGTTCATTCCACCGTGGCGACTGCTGTTAAATAAAGGGACTAAGCCGAAGGAAAATGACTGAATGAAAATGGTGGTGTGGTGTCAATTTTGTATCGGTATTGTGATAATTGATTACGATATTGTATCGAAGATATTTTGGTTTTGTGACAACACTAACACACACAGAAACATCCACAAACTTGCACACACACATATAATTCAGCACCTGTTTTGGACACTGATTTTGGCAGGACATCAGCAGCTGTTTGCCTTGTTCATCAGCAGATGTAAACTTCCTGCAAAACACACACACACACACACACACACACACACACACACACACACACACACACACACACACACACACACACACACACATCAGTGTTTTTAACAAGAAATATTACCTACATTACGCTTTTATATTTGCTTGTGTGTGGATGACTGAATCGGATGAAGAGACGTGCAGCGCAGATGGAGATTTTCTTGTTGAGCTTTAATCTTTAAATAACAGCAAAGTTCTTGAGGGAAGGTTTTCTTCTTAAGCATTATATACATTATATACATTATATATATATATATATATATACAGTTGAAGTGTCAGAATTATTAGCCCCCCTGTTTATTTTTTCCCCAATTTCTGTTTAAACGGAGAGCAGATTTCTTCAACACATTTCTAATCATAACAGTTTTAATAACTCATCTCTAATAACTGATTTCTTTTCTCTTTGCCATGATGACAGTAAATAATATTAGACTAGATATTCTTCAAGACACTTCTCTACAGCTTAAAGTGACATTTAAAGGCTTAACTAGGTTAATTAGGGTAACTAGGGGAATTAGGGTAATTAGGCAAGTCATTGTATAATAATTGTTTGTTCTGTAGACTATCGAAAAAATAGCTTAAAGGAACTAATAATATTGTCCTTAAAATGGTGTTTAAAAAATATAAACTGCTTTTATTCTAGCCGAAATAAAACAAATAAGACTTTCTCCAGAAGAAAAAATATTATCAGACATACTGTGAAAATTTCCTGAATCTGTTCAACATCATTTGGGAAATATTAAAAAAAAAGAACAAAAAATTAAAAGTGGGGCTAATAATTCTGACTGCAACTGTATATTGTTATATTATAATATATTATATATGATGTGTTTAAGCTGATTATATTGGTTAATAACCTTTAACTGCATGCATTTTATTAAGTGGGGGAAAAAATATACTAAAATTGGAAAACAGTTTTTTGTAAGGGGGGATTTTTGATTAAGTCATATGGGTCAGCGGTAACTCACAGACACTCGATGTAGAGGCTGGAGATCTTGCAATGGCAGCGCTGGCGGAGCATCAGCCGACAGGGAGGACAGGCGGAGCGGTGGCAGGGCAGGACACACGGGTGCGCACAGCCTGCAGGACGGGGCTTCACACAGCCCTCCTCACAGCGCACACACTCCTGACCAGCCTAGACACACACACACACCTATGGTTATTTTATTTGGAATGACTAATGCTAACTAAAGCAACACAGCATTCAAATAATCACAAAGAGCCCACTGTGTTTCACAGAACAAGTAATGTGCAGATAAATACAATTACTGCATATCTTTTACAGGACATTATTAATATACTCACATCACCTCTGCACAAAGAAGTGAATAAATAAATATATAAAGGAGCATCTGCAAATTAAGGATAAATATGACAGAGATGTCTTCTCCAAACATACAGACTGCCTATTACCGCAGACACAGAGCTGTATTGGGCAATTTGTTTAGAGTCTTACTTACTGAGTCCAGCAAGTTGTGATATACACATAAATGTACACTCACCGGCCACTTTATTAGGTACACCTGTCCAACTGCTCGTTAACGCAAATGTCTAATCAGCCAATCACATGGCAGCAACTCAGTACATTTAGGCATGTAGACATGGTCAAGACGATCTGCTGCAGTTCAAACCGAGCATCAGAATGGGGAAGAAAGGGGATTTAAGGGACTTTGAACGTGGCATGGTTGTTGGTGCCAGACGGGCTGGTCTGAGTATTTCAGAAACTGCTGATCTACTGGGATTTTCACGCACAACCATCTCTAGGGTTTATAGAGAATGGTCTGAAAAAGAGGAAATATCCAGTGAGCGGCAGTTCTGTGGGCACAAATGCCTTGTTGATGCCAGAGGTCAGAGGAGAATGGCCAGACTGGTTCCAGCTGATAGAAAGGCAACAGTAACTCAAATAAGCACTCGCTACAACTGAGGTCTGCAGAAGAGCATCTCTGAACACACAACACGTCCAACCTTGAGGCAGATGGGCTACAGCAGCTGAAGACCACACCGGGTGCCGCTCCTGTCAGCTAAGAACAGGAAACTGAGGCTACAATTCACACAGGCTCACCAAAACTGGACAATAGAAGATTGGAGAAACGTTGCCTGGTCTGACGAGTCTCCATTTCTGCTGCCACATTCGGATGGTCGGGTCAGAATTTGGTGTCACCAACATGAAAGCATGGATCCATCCTGCCTTATATCAGCGGTTCAGGCTGGTGGTGGTGGTGTAATGGTGTGGGGGATATTTTCTTGGCACACTTTGGGTCCATTAGTACCAATTGAGCATCGTGTCAACACCACAGCCTACCTGAGTATTGTTGCTGACCATGTCCATCCCTTTATGACCACAGTGTCTCCATCTTCTGATGGCTACTTCCAGCAGGATAACGCTCCATGTCATAAAGTGTGAATCATCTCAGACTGGTTTCTTGAACATGACAATGAGTTCACTGTACTCAAATGGCCTCCACAGTCACCAGAGCTCTATCCAATAGAGCACCTTTGTGATGTGGTGGAATAAGAGATTGGCATCATGGATGTGCAGCCGACAAATCTGCAGCAACAGTGTGATGCTATCATGTCAATATGGAGCAAAATCTCTGAGGAATATTTCCAGTACCTTGTTGAGTCTATGCCACGAAGAATAAAGGCAGTTCTGAATGCAAACGAGGGTCCAACCTGGTACTAGTATGGTGTACCTAATAAAGTGGCCGGTGAATGTATATACACACACATGCACAAGGAAACAGTTATGGTCAGAACAGAGCCAAGGATACAAATGATAAATTCTAGAAGGGATACAGCTGCAGCTAAAAGTTAATGAGTATTATGTATATTCCTACAACAATACAATTACTGTACCGCAATAATTACTGTCTTTACATTACTGTGAGGGGCAGGTTTAGGGTTAGGGGTAGATGCTAATAAAATACAATTAATAATTTAATAAATAATTCTCATTATAATTACTGTATTTACATTACTGTGAGGGGCAGGTTTAGGGTTGGGGGGGTTTATGAGAATAATTAAAATAATTCTCGTTATCTTCCGGCTGCAGCTGTATCCCTTCTAGCAACAATTGATACACAATTACAGGGTCATGTGACCTACCATAGTCTTATCGACGTTGGGTGCGGGGGTCACATGATGGCACTCCAGACTGCATGTGTGATTACCACAAGATAGAGTTCGTCCACACAATCGACCGCAGGAGAACGGCCCGCGAGCATGACATGGTACCGGACTTACCTTTAACACACATATACACATATAAACACACAGAAAAACACACACAAAAGCAAAGATAAATACCCATACAAACATACATATAAGCATACACAAACACACACAGACACACACACACACACACACACAAACAAATGCATGCATACACACAAACCCAAATATATACAGAAACAAACACACGCATGCACAAACATATGCGTACACAGACACACACACATGCACCCAAACACACACACAGAAGCAAACACACATATGCAAGCATCCACAAACATGTGCATGCACACACACACATGCACCCAAACACATACAAGCAAGCATCTACACACAAACACACACACACACACAGAAGCAAACACACATATGCAAGCATCCACACACACACAAACACATGCATGCATGTAAAGACAAAAACTCACACGGACCCAAACAGAAAAACACAAACATAAGCATGCATGCAATTACACACACAAATGCAAACACACACACACGTGCATGCACAGACACAAGCTTTATGGAGTCATAGTCGAGGATCATATTCAATCTGGTGCCAGCTACATTTATTTGTTTACATTTGCAAGTGTGTGTGTGTGTGCTGGTTTTAGTGGTTTACAAGGTCAGAAACCTGTATAATGAAGATTTGTGGGTATGAGCTAGGCATTAGGGCTGCTCGATTATGGGAAAAATCTCAATTATTTTGGTCATAATTGTAATCATGATTATTCAAAACGATGTACAGTTTAAATCAAAATGATTCGCTCTTCTGTGATTTTTTTTTTTTTTATAAATATTTCCCAAATGATGTTGAACAGAGGAATTTTTCACAGTATTTCCTCTAATATTTTTTCTTCTGCAGAAAGTCTTATTTGTTTTAATTCGGCTAGAATAAAAGCAGTTTCAAATATTTTGAAACCTATTTTAAGGTCAATATTATCAGCCCCCTTAAGCAATGTATTTTTTTGATTGTCTGCAAAAGAAACTACTGTTATACGACAACTTGCCTAATTATTACCCTTATTAAATCGATACTTTTACCTAGTATTATAGCCTTTATTATGATTATAGCCATTGTAATTCAAAGATTATACCTAAAGGCTCGTTTCCACTGACTGGTACGGTTCGGTTTGGTACGGGTCATCTTTATCAGGCTTGCGTTTCCACTAACAAGGGTACCCTTTTGGTGGGCGTGATGTATGACAGAAAGTTTCAGTCAACGTCATTCTCGCTGGAGGAAATGTCTACAGTAAAGCTGTACAGGTCACTTACATATCATATGAGAAGCTCTTCTCACAACACAGATGCTTCATACACATAAATACTTGTGTAGAAATGTTTATTACTAACTTTACTATGAACATGAGTTAATTATAACTGCAGATCAATGACAGTGTGAAACAGCCTACTGTAACGTCTGTAATTATATTAAATAACTAAATAAATGAACATATATGAACACATACAGCCCCTTACAGTCTCCAATATGTTACCAACTACAGAAGAACTACATATAGCAGACATTTTGTCAGTATTTAGGTTCAAAACAACACAAAATATAGCCTACAGTCAGTGTAAACCTCTCATCTGTGTCTGTAATCTTCAGCAGCACATGTAGCCTCTGTTAGAGAGTAATTCTGTCATTCCCGGTTCATATTAGTCCAAAAGGTGAAGATAATAAGTTAGTTAATCATGGCATTTTGTTTGCGTTTGCTGGAAAAATAATGTGCTCCTTTTTTTCCGGCTTCTCCTTTGTTTCTTCACGCTTCCCGATCCTGTCAGACACTGACAAACGCGAGAGTGTTTCAAAAGCACATCAATAATCAAGCGCAGGTTATTATCATCAGCTCAAGAAGTTTGTTATTTCAGATATAATGTTAGACGCGCGCGAGCGCAAGCAAGAAAGCGAAACCGCTCGCGCCTCAGACTGCATCGTAAAAAACTACGGGGCACAGGGTAAATCTGCTCTTCTTGGATTTGTGGCTGTTCATCAAGACGACAACAAAGTTTGTTTGAGCCCAGATCGACCATGGCTCGTTATTATATGTATATGTAATTCCGCTATAATCTCTCGCTGTGTATTTCAAACATGGCGGTTTTTTTGTTTTCATTCTGACTTGTAGCGTAAGCGAATGACGTATCTCTGTAAACCAATAGCGTTCAGCTGCGCGTGTGGCTCCGCCTTTTGGTACCCTTTCTCATGTTTGGTACCCTTTCGAAAGGGTGCCGAAAAAGTGGTACGGTACGGTTCGGTTCGATACGCCTTTTGACAGTGGAAACGGCCATAAAAGCGTACCAAACCAAACCGAACCGTAACGTACCACTCAGTGGAAACGGGCCATAAAGCAGTCTTTTCAAATTAAAATGTGCCACAGGTTGCCTGAGAGGGTTGGATTTAGTGGTAGGAGTGTGGTAAGGCCATATAATAAGCATGTTTTACTGTATAAAATACATTAGGCCTATGGAAGTCCTCATAATACACCAATACCAACATATGTGTGTGTGTGAGAGTGTTCAGGCCTCCAGTCTTTCAGTACTGGAATCATTTGACCTTCAGTTTTATCTGTAAAATGAGAGATCCAAGAACTCAAGCTTATCAGCTGCTGTATGAAATGAACCAGAGATGCTGTGTGTGTGTGTGTGTGTGTGTGTTTACCTCATGTTCTCCCAGACAGGCTCTGTGGAGGAAAAACAATACAGAAGATGTTGTCTTTTACAGCCGCAGGACACACAATGACATCATCTGTTGCGTTTGGACTCGCTTTAAAGAGTTGGACGGACTTTAATCCCCATTTAACTTTTTGGCTACGACTGGCCAGAGTGTGTGAGCCATATGTGCGCAAATCCCTAAAACACCAACGACACACACTGCCAAAAACACGCTTCATTATCTACAGACCTCCAAAATATTCTCCAGCTTTTATTGATGATTTTACAGAGCTGTTATCAATAGTAACCTCTGAATTTGACTATTTTACCATTGCTGGGGATTTTAATATTCACATTGATAATCCAGAAATCAATGCTGTAAAAGAACTGATGACTGTTTTGAACACTTTTGATCTGACTCAGCATGTTCAAGGACCCACACACAATCGTGGACACACTCTTGATCTACTTATAACTAAGGGTTTACACATTTCATCAACTGTTGTTAAGGATGTTGCACTATCTGATCATTTCTGTATTTTCTTTGATATATTGATCACTCCAGCTATTAAAGACAGATCTGTCTCTGTCAGAAAGAGATGCATAAATGAGAACACTAATGAGCAGTTTATGAAGGCCATATCGCTAGCACCAAGTATATCTGCAGACTCTGTTGATTCTCTTCTTGATTTGTTTAACTCTAAAGTTAAGAATGTCATAGATGACATTGCTCCTGTTAAAGCCAAGAAGATAACTAGCAGCCAAAGGGGTTCCTGGACTAGGTCCCCAAGAATTCAAATGACGAAAAGACAGTGCAGAAAAGCTGAGCGTATGTGGAGAAAGACGAAACTAGTAATCCATTATAATATCTATAAAGACAGTCTTCGTGCTTTTAATATGGAACTAAAAACTGCTAGGCAGACTTTCTTTTCAAGCCTTATAAACAGCAACGTAAACAATGCTCGTAAACTCTTTGCAACGATAGAGAAACTCACAACCCCCCCCAGTCGGATTCCCAGTGAGCTACTCTCTGAAAGCAAATGTAATGAGTTTGCTCATTTCTTTACTGACAAGATCAATAATATCAGAAAGGCAATCAGCTCATCCAATCAGCCAAATTGTGTCGACGTCAGACTAGCTCAACCACAACTTAAGAAATCAGACATTATGTCCGATTTCATGGCAATTAATGGCAAAATCTTAGAAGAGATCGTGCAAATTATGAAAACATCAACCTGCAGTCTTGACACGCTCCCCACATCATTCTTTAAAACGGTGTTGACCTGCTTAGAAATGGATCTTCTAAAAGTGGTAAATGCTTCACTTCTCTCGGGGATTTTTCCTAACTCACTTAAAACTGCAGTTGTTAAACCCCTCTTGAAGAAGAGCAACCTAGATAACACCATATTGAGCAATTACAGGCCCATCTCAAATCTCCCTTTCATTGGCAAAATCATTGAAAAAGTTGTTTTTAACCAGGTTAACAAGTTCTTAAACTTCAAGGGGTGTTTGGACAATTTTCAATCTGGTTTCAGACCACATCACAGTACAGAGAGCGCCCTTATAAAGATAATCAATGACATCCGCCTAAATACAGATTCAGGCAAACTAACAGTGCTGGTACTGCTTGATCTCAGTGCTGCATTTGACACTGTCGATCACAGCATACTTCTGGATAGGCTGGAAAACTGGGTTGGGCTGTCTGGGACGGTCCTCAAATGGTTCAGATCTTACCTTGAAGGGAGAGGATACTATGTCAGTATAGGTGACCATAGGTCAGGGTGGACACCCATGACATGTGGAGTCCCACAAGGCTCGATTCTGGCACCACTCCTGTTCAACCTTTATATGCTCCCTCTGAGCCAAATAATGAGAAAGAACCAAATCTCCTACCACAGCTATGCTGATGACACTCAGATCTACCTAGCCTTACTGCCTAATGACTACAGCCCCATTGACACCCTCTGCCAATGTATTGATGAAATTAACAATTGGATGTGCCAAAACTTTCTTCAGTTAAACAAAGAGAAAACTGAAGTCATTGCGTTTGGGAACAGAGATGAGGTTCTCAAGGTGAATGCGTACCTTGGCTCTAAGGGTCAAACAACAAAAAATAAGGTCAAGAATCTTGGTGTGACTCTGGAGTCAGATCTGAGTTTCAATAGTCATGTCAAAGCAGTTAGTAAATCAGCATACTATCATCTCAAAAACATTGCAAGAATTAGATGCTTTGTTTCCAGTGAAGACTTAGAGAAACTTGTTCATGCTTTTATCAGCAGCAGGGTGGATTACTGTAATGGCCTCCTCACTGGCCTTCCCAAAAAGACAGTCAGACAGTTGCAGCTCATCCAGAACGCTGCGGCCAGAATTCTGACCAGAACCAGGAAATCAGAGCACATCACACCTGTCCTCAGGTCTTTACACTGGCTCCCAGTCACATTTAGAATAGATTTTAAAGTATTATTACTGGTCTATAAATCACTAAATGGCCTAGGACCTCAATACATTATAGATATGCTCACTGAATACAAACCTAACAGATCACTCAGATCTTTAGGATCAAATAGATTAGAAATCCCAAGAGTTCAGTCAAAGCAGGGTGAATCGGCTTTCAGCTACTACGCCCCTCGCTGCTGGAATCAGCTTCCAGAAATGATCAGATGTGCTCCAACATTAGGCACATTCAAATCAAGACTGAAAACACATCTGTTTAGCTGTGCCTTTACTGAATGAGCACTGTGCTACGTCCGACAGATCGAACTACTATGTTTTTCTCTTCTTTTTAACTCTTTTATAACACATTTTATCAGCTTTTATTTTATTTTATTTTTATTCTGTTTGTTTTTATTTCTCTTATAATTGTTTCTTTTATTCCTGTTTATGTAAAGCACTTTGAATTGCCACTGTGTATGAAATGTGCTATATAAATAAACTTGCCTTGCCTTGCCTTGCTTCCCCGCCGATCCTACAAACACACAGTGGTGGTGCCTGCAGCGAGTGTGTGTGCTGGTTTATGTGCTTTACAAGGACACAAAAATGTGTACAATGACATGGGTATGACCTAGGTATTATACAGCGCTAAAGGGCCAGGTCACCCATGTTTTTTCTTCTTCTGTGGAACACAAAAGAAGATATTCTGTAGAATGTTTCAGCATTATAGTAATATATTGTTTTTAAACCATCATAAAGTGCTGGTAATTTGAGGTAATTATAGTTGCAACAAATTTAGCAATACAAACAAATGAACTATTAATAATTAATTTATAGACATGTAAGCATTGACTTATTGACGTATTTGTTTTTTGTACTATGCAAGTCAATGGTTACAGGTTTTCAACATTCTTCAAAATATCTTCTTTCGAGTTTAACAGAAGAAAGAAACTCGCATGTTTGGAACGACTTGAGGGAGAGTAAATTGCGAGTCACTTTTTGCGTGAACTATCCCTTTAAGGTGGATTAAGAGGTCATGTCATGTGTTTTGGTAATTAAAAATTATTAAAACTCCAACTAAAACTCCCTTTAATAATTAAAATGAAGTTTTTTTAGATGTTAGTATCAATACACTCACCGGCCACATTATTAGGTACATCTGTCCAACTGTTTGTTAACACAAAATGTCTAATCAGCCAATCACATGGTAGCAACTCAATGCATTTAGGCGTTTAGACATGGTCAAGACGATCTGCTGCAGTTCAAAGCGAGCATCAGAATGGGGAAGAAAGGGGATTTAATTGACTTCGAACGTGGCATGGTTGTTGGTGCCAGACGGGCTGGTCTGAGTAGTTCAGAAACTGCTGATCTACTGGGATTTTCAAGCACAAACATCTCTAGGGTTTACAGAGAATGGTCCTACAAAGAGGAAATATCCAGTGAGCGGCAGTTCTGTGGGCGCAAATGCCTTGTTGATGCCAGAGGTCAGAGGAGAATGGCCAGACTGGTTCCAGCTGATAGAAAGGCAACAGTAACTCAAATAAACACTCGCTACAACCGAGGTCTGCATAAGAGCAACTCTCAATGAATTCACTGGACTCAAATGGCCTCCACAGATCTCAATCCAATAGAGATTCGGATTATGGATGTGCAGCCGACAAATCTGCAGCAACTGTGTGATGCTATCATGTCAATATGGAGCAAAATCTCTGAGGAATATTTCCAGTACCTTGTTGAATCTCCGCCAAGAAGGATTAAGGCAGTTCTGAATGCAAAAGTGGGTCCAACCCAGTACTAGTAAGGTGTACCTAATAAAGTGGCCGTTGAGTGTATGTTAGCCTTAAAATAATTTGTATTTAGAAGACATACACATTCACAGCTTTAGGCTTGTCCAGCAGAACAAAGCAACAAATTATTTATACTTCAGTTCCTACACTAGACACTAGAGAGCATTTGATTGGTCAGATTTGATGAGAAACTGAAGTATAAGGTGATGTGAAAAAAAAACGTTATTTACTAAAGACTCATTTAGGTGGAAGTGACAAACTGCAGGTTTTACATGTTTATATCAGTTTTATATCTTCTAAATGTGAATTCAGTCATTGTTTTGTACCACACTTGCTTATAGATATCCTTGAAGTCTGACATGCTGCTACTAATATCTAAATAATGTTATTTTAATTTTACTGGACCTTTAAGACAATTCTAGATATTATTCTGCAGAAACAACTGCCTATTGATTCCGCCTTTTATAAGACTACTTGACACAAAACTAAACAATTAGACACAACTGAGCTGTAATTAATGTTGACAGAAACAAAATTGGCTAGAAGCAGCCAATTGCATTCTTATTATTATTATTCAAGAGAACTGTTATGTCTGAAACACACAGATACCTTGGTCCAGCTTGGACAGAAGAAGGTGTCCAAATGGCTGAAATTTTCACCATCGCAATGGCTCATCTGTCAGTGGTTAAAAACGCCAGTGTGTCTCTGATGTATTGTTGATCCGCCATTACGGCAGCTGGGTGTACTGCAGCCACAGCGGTAAATGGCTGCAGTCAATTCAAATCTTTTGTACATTTAAATAAATATAGATTCTTTGAGCCAGAGCATATTGATATTTTGTCCTACCCACAATCTATAACCCAACTCTCTAACAAACTAAAACAAAAACGAAAGTTAGTAATTTCATGCACTCTTGGGGGCCCCCTGGTGGCCACGGGGCCATAAGAATCCGCTTAGTTTGCTTATGCCTTGGGCTGGATTTGCTCTTATACCACCAAAAAAGTGTATGTGTGTGTGTTCATGTTCCTTACGTTGGTATGGGAACCAAGCAGGGAGGACATGGTAGAGCCGTACACACAAACGCAGGAGTCGAGGGTTGTTCCCACGGACCAGCCAAGTTAGCCTGAAGAACAGTCACAGAACTAGTCAAAAAACATTTTGTAACTGAGCTAAAGTTAAATTAAATTAAAAATTAAAGTTAAAAACATAACAAATGAAAAATACTGAAACTATACTAAACCGACGAGTTACTAAATATTTGTATGAAATTAAATAATAAGCAAAATGTTTTAAGGATTAATAAGCACTCGCTCTGTAAGAGATCTGCACAAGAGTTCATGCAAACCGTGCAAACAATCAATTTTGTTATAGTCAACACTGCACATGTTCTGTTCACTAAACTAAATCTAAATAAACGAAAAACTACATATAAAGGTGTTCACGAGATTAAAAAACTAAACTAACAAAACCATTAATGATAAAACTAAACTTTTAGTAAAACAAATTTAACCTTTGTGTGCTATTGGGTCGTTTTCATCCACTCTGTGGGTGATTTTGAGTCTTAAATTAACCACAGCGTTCTCTGTTTCAGCAAATAGAATGATGTTTGCTGACAAATCTTATTTTGACACGTATTTTGGGAAAATGCTTTGAAATTCTTCAAGAACTCAATACACTGGGCAAATGTACCATCCTTTCGTTATGTTGGTGCTATTTTTGCCCCATTGACTTCCATTATAATGACAGAAAAAACCAGCAACAAGAATGCATGATTATATGCTGTCATGGCTTTGTAAATATGTGATTATAATGGAAGTCAAAACAGCCAATAACACAATGAAAGGGAGGTCAGTTTGAACAATACACAAGGGTTTAAAAAAGGCAATCATGATAATATATAAATGGCGTACCCGGTCAGTGGCTTTAACCAGCACCTGGTCGTGACAAGGGGCGGGACACAAGTGCACACAGCCTGCTAACGTCAGCTGACAGGGCTGCTTACAGGGCGGGCACGGGCCGAAGTGACAGCGGTGCTTCTCCTGAGACGTGTGATGACATGACGGAGGTTTCCTTCAGAGACAAGCAAAGGCATTTCTATGATACTGTACAACAGAACAGGAGTGGAACCTGAAAAATATTGTGCAAAACACCCAACACTTTCGATCTAGCACAAGTATTGGGCAATAATATTGTAGCTGTCATGCTGCAGTCTGGGTGATACGCTTCTTTGGGGCTTCTCCACACCATAACTCTCCTGAATGTGGAAAAGACAGTGAAGGTGGACTTGAAGGTGAATTGTCTTTCAAACCACCTGTAGAGACACTCTCTCTCTCTAGCACAAGTATGGGGCCTAGCAAATGCCATAATATTGTAGCCTAAACAATCACTGATTTACTCTGGACATCAACAGTCAGGGTGGAACGTTTCTTTGGGGCTTCTCCACACCATAACTCTCCTGAATGTGGCAAAGACATTGAAGGTGGACTTGAAGGTGAATTGTCTTTCAAACCACCTGTAGAGACACTCTCTCTCCCTCTCTCTAGCACAAGTATGGGGCCTAGCAAATGCCATAATATTGTAGCCTAAACGATCACTGATTTACTCTGGAAATCAACACTCAGGGTGGAACGTTTTTTGGGGGCTTCTCCACACCGTAACTCTCCCGGATGCGGCAAAGACAGTGAAGGTGGACTTGAAGGTGAATTGTCTTTCAAACCACCTGTAGAGACACTCTCTCTCTAGCACAAGTATGGGGCCTAGCAAATGCCATAATATTGCAACCTAAATGATCACTGATTTACTCAGGATATCAGCAGTCAGGGTGGGATGCTTTTCGGGGCTTCTCCACATCGTAACTCTCCCGGATGTGGAAAAGATAATGAAGGTGGACAACAGTACATGTCAGTCTGTCTGTCTCTCTCAAACTCAAATATTCGTTTACTATGCTTTACAGGAATGGACAGATGAAAAAAAACATTGTATTCATGTAGTGTGCTTCATAGAGGTGAGTGGGCTTGACAAACCACCTGTAGAAACACTCTTTAGCACAAGTATTGGGTCTAGGGAATGCCATGATATTACAGCCCAAACCATCACTGATCCCCCCCATGCCTCACTTTGGGCATGCAACAGTCTGGGTGGTGCGCTTCTTTGGGGCTTCTCCACACCTTAACTCTCTAAGATGTGAGAAAGACAATGAAGGTGGACTCATCAGAGAACAACACATGCCTCTGTCTCTTTCGTAACAAAAATAAGCCCAAACATAAGTGATGAGTGTCCATTTTGTTTAGAGAATCACTGTTTCATCTTCACTTTTTGATGTCTTAACTCATTTATTTTCATTAATGGGTATTTTTTTTTACAAAACCGGTTTTCTTTATGGGTTTTAAGTATGTAAAATTGCAGAAATAAAAATGTTGATTCATTAATTTTCTTATTTTTCAAAGAAAAATGAAATCGAATAAAGAAATTGACAAATTACTGTACTGACGTTCAAAGACAGGATTAAATCTAGTACTACTGTTGATTTGAATCACTATGAATGACTATAAATGCACTGTTTTTGAGCATGAATGGTGTTGTGATGCTGGGCTGTATTTTGTAATCAACAAAGAGTTGTTTTTCATAAATGAAATGATGTAAATAATACTAATGTCTTATGTCAAATGGTTAAATAATTGTAATAAAAGTGTTGTGTAAATTAAATATCATGTATACGTTGATTATATAAATATATGTTGATTTAACAATCAACATTCTAGAATAGAACAGTAATAATAATCAGTATATTTACAGGGACTCATTTATAATCACCTAAAGCCCCCTCTTACTCTAGTACTTAATTCTCTAACCCAGGGGTCACCAAACTTGTTCCTGGAGGGCCGGTGTCCTGCATATTTTAGCTCAAACCCTAATCAAACACACCTGAACAAGCTAATCATGGTCTTACTAGGTATACTTGAAACACCCAGGCAGGTGTGTTGAGGCAAGTTGGAGCTAAACCATGGAGGGACACCGGCCCTCCAGGACCGAGATTGGTGACCCCTGCTCTAAGCACTAACAGCTCTTTTGTTTAACTCCTGACTCCTGTGTGTATTGCCTCGTCTTGTTAAATCGCTGAATGCCTCCTCAATTGTAAGTCTCTTTGGACAAAAGGGTCTGCTAAATGACTAAAGTTTTAATGTAAATATAATGTAAATGTAAGATTGCGTACTTGCAGAGCTCTTTACAGCGTGGCGGTTTGGTGCTTCTTTCTCTCCCACAGGGCACAGAGATTGCGGTGGAGCCACACTCACAACCAACCTTGACCATCTCAGGACATGGATAACAGCTGCCTGAAACAAACAAACAAGCACACAAACACTTTTTATTATTATTATTATTATTATTATTATTATTATTATTATTATTTTATTGTTCCTGAATAACATAGTGGACGAACTATGACGTCAATTTGTATGCAAAAAGCCGTAAGTGAGTTTGCATTTTAGCAGTTCAGATTCCCTCGTCCCAAAGTCAATGGGTTTTTTCAATGGGATTTCAGTTAAATCACTTAAATAAGGTCCGTGGCTAACACAAACTCAAGATACTTTCACGTTTTATTCTATGACATAAAACACAGTTACATCTCAGTCTTGATTTTTTAATTCGGTTACGCTTCTTTAAAAAGACGGTTACTTTCAAGCTGCTAAATGGGACTACAGGCGGTGTCGGAGACATTATACGTCATCGAGCTGATCTGGTCTGGAGCACAGCTCGCTTACGTTGGGCATTTGGATTTGTCTGTGATTTAAGTATTTTCATGAATATTATTTTATAGTTTGTTGTATTTTTCTACTTGGGAATTCATATTGTGTGTAGATAATACGTTCACTTGTAGAAACAGTACTACTACTACTAATAATATCATGTAGGCACATTTATAAATACAGTTTTAAAACTTTTACAACCAAAAAAAGCTAAACAAAATGTATTTCCCACATAAAAAAATGAGCCAAAAGGCACGTAGGTCTATGTGTTTTTGCGTATTTATAGACGAATTACCAACCTACGTCACACATGACATCACATGGGTTCCCGGTTGCAAAAAGAGACAGGTTGCAATAGAAAACATGTCGTGTTGTGCGGTAGGATGCCGAATTCGACTTAAACTTAACCGTACAAAACACTGCTTTAATGCCAACCGCAGACATCTTAGGCTAAAAGGGAGCTGAATGGAGTGAGGACCTAAATAAAAATGCTGGAATCTGCAGTTTTCATGTTATATCAGGTAAGTTCACGCTATGCTGAATCATACACATTACTGGTTTTTGATTGGAGCAATGATTTCAGGAAAAACAGTTAAATATGGTGAACTAAACTGCGGTGTAAGTTCACATACCCTGGCGTACAGGTGCAGTTTGCTGTCAGAATGCAGTCGTTTTGCTTGTTCATGATTACCCAGGTCATACAGCTCCATCTTCTTTCCTTGTCTTTGGCTAGGCAGAATCTCGGTTTTTAGCTCTACATAGTGTTGAATCTGGTAATCATGAGACATTATTTCTTGCACATGACCACACAGAACAACATTGTAGGCATCCAAAGACTTGTAGGCCTTTAACTTTTCTCTTGTTAAAACACTTGGAGTTTCATGAAAGATGTATATTTCAGGCTGGATGCTTGGCCATTTCCTCTTACCCAATATCCATTGGGAGGGTGCTATTGCAAATGGACCTGTCAGACGAACGCCGCTCACTTTAACGTTAATTTTGCAGAATCACGGTGCTTATCACTGCGTGACAAGCTGTTATAATACGCTGAAAGCATTATGTAAATAATATATATAATATGTAATCAATATATCTTATTTCTAATACAGCAAACTCTGTACCGCATCGGATGTCATTCCCTTGCTATAAATGCTAGCGCTCCCGTTTTTTCCTGCAACCTCGCTGCGTGCATTCTGAATGTTTACAAACAAGGTAATTCGTCTATTTGTTTATAATATATAGCATGGATTATCATTGGAGTAATCGTTGTCATGGAGCATATTTCTAAAAATAAGCTTGAAAAGTTGTCACAGGCGAGCGCCCCGAAGTTAGTATAGTCTATTTATAGCCTAATGTTAACTCTTCACTTCTTGCATTTGCATTGAAGATCCAAAAGTGCTAAAAGTGTGAGGATTATCTGATTGGACAAAACGTGTAAGTGTAATGAACTGTGTTTAAACACAGAGCTTATTATTTGCAAACTTCGAAAAGCTTATAGGAAAATCCTGTAGTGATTTTATAGAGGGAACCAGTTTTATGCAAGCAGCAGATTAGCCTACTAGGTGACGTCATAGTTACTCCACACTATATCTTTATTGTTTTATTGTTACTTAATAAACTTGGTTTTGACAACACCAGTTAGAGCAAACACAAATTCAAACACACATTGATAGCAGTCCTCGATGCAACAAAATGGCATACTACACAAATACCCAATTTATTAGACAATGCAAAAGAAGTGAAATAAGCTATATTTATTTTTTATCCCATTAAGATAGTCCAAAGGATAGGGTGGATTAATGTTTAGAAGCACAAACGGAAAACATAATAGCTTGGGATGTTGAACTAACAATTTTACGACCCCTGGTATGCACGTATACACGTTTCAGAACATTGTAAAAATGCAGGGTTCCACAAAATTCATTCACGTTGTCCAACACGAATCGATTAAGCTAACACGCTTAAATTTAAAACATAAAAACATTAAGCTGTCCCAATGAAATCTCAAGAATTGTGTTGATTCAGCTCATTTTAAATACGCAGTTTGAACAAGCAAAAACATAGCTTTTTTTTGAGTGAATGATGAAACCTGATCTCCATCATAACCTGCTTTCACACAATCTGCGCTATAAGCTATGAGAATTATAGGCAAAAATAAAGGTGAGCAACATATTTAATACACTTGTTGCTTGTGTTCAGCCTGCAGTGATCAGATGGTATTGTGTGCTTAGATCACAGGTGTCAAACTCAAGCGGCAACATCCCGCTCTCCCTCGTGAAGCAAATACAGAAGTAACTGAAACTGCAGTTCATTAAAATTCCACTAGTCCTGGCTCCATAAGAGCAAATTTCTATTGAGCCTACTGTTAAAATGGCCGACTTTACAGCAGAAAAGAAGGTGTTTGCAACCTGGTACAAAGAAAGATTTTGGTGAATACAGCCAATATTACACTACATGACAACTGTGAGGGGGTGAATTGTTTTATAACTCATCTGTTTCGTTTATTTGAGGTTATATTAAGTCTGCATAATTAAGGGCGTGGCAACTTGAGTGACAGCTAGGTCTCGCTGGTCAACGTCAATTCATCTCAGCTGATTCCGGCTGATTAGCTGCTGAACTAAGCATATACATCGTATTTTTGTTTTGTTTTGTTTTGTTTTATTTTATTTTACATGGTTTTACACAGTCAGTAGCCTTTTGGAATTATTACTTACAATTATCAGATAATATGGCATGCAGTGTGCACTTAATTGTGTTCACAAACCATTCACATGGCCTCCGTTTCCCAGGTGAATGAAATTATATCTTTATACACCATCTCTATAAATGTATTTGTTTTATTTGAGATCATTTATAATGTTCTTTAGAGCTGTAATGCCCTTCAGAATCTGTCAGATTGATTAGCTGTAGGCTCTAGAACAGTCATCTGAAGCGTTGTCATACAGTGTCATGCCTGGATTTCATCAATAGTCTTGCATTTACCTACACAGACTATATCTGAAGTGTTTGAAAGTAATTTGTGTCATATGAATAATGTTTAGTGGCTCAATGTATTACAACAGTGTTTTTAAAAGACAAAACAATTTATTAATATAGTCTACAACCAAGCACATGTGGTCAGAACACAAACGAGTGGCAGGTAAGGAAGTATTAAGTGTTTCTTCCAAAGAAATGCCTAAGCACAATGCTAGCAGGTGTCAGTAGCTCCACTCACGCTCCACCCCTTTTTCGGTTCCCCCCGGTTGGTGCAATGATGTGCAAACAAAATGGCAACGATTGGCCACACCTACTTGTAGCTTCATTTGCTCTCTTCAGAAACCTATGGGGGATGTCACTGATACTACATCCATATTCTATACAGCAGTGTTTCCCAACCCTGTTCCTGAAGGCACACCAACAGTTTTATGGGCAAACTCAGTTCCTGGAGAGCCGCAGCTCTGCACAGTTTAGTGCCAACCCTAAACACATCTGATCAACTAGTTAAGTCCTTCGGGCTTGTTTGAAACCTACAGGTAAACATGTTGAAGCAGGGTTGGAACTGAACTGTGCAGGACTGCAGAGTTTGACACTCCTGATTTAGTCCTCTGACTGTCCATCTGAGCTGATTGCACACACTCGCCGGCTGACATTTAAATAACAGAGCCATGCGCTGAGATAGCAGCCGCTCAACAGATAACACTGTTGCTGCAGACGCGCATTTGCATGAGGCACATACCGAGCGGACAATCCATCAGCATGAGATAACCCTCATCCTCATTACCGTTCACACAAACACACTTCTGAGCTGCGGAAAGGTCAGCTCATTCATGCAGGTGAACCGGACTCTAAACGGGCTGATAAGCGGAAGCAGACAGGAAGAGTATCTGGGCCAATGTGATCCTGACACACACACACACACACAGGAGCGAATCAAGCTTTTGCTCAAGGTTTCCGATGTGAGCGGCAGAAAACACTCCCGTTTGCCCCGAGGACAGGAAACGCTGCCCTCGCCCTGCACACACAGGAAACACTCCCGGCGGGTCACAGAGAGAAACACTTTTGGAAAATAAAAAGATCTGAGAGATTAATCGGCGCATGACTGTCAACATGAGCTTTAGCCCAGAAACAATCGCTCAACCTTCACAACGCATTTAATCTGACTGGATCTGGGTTTATTTTAAAAGAACAAAAATAAACATAAATATATTTAAACTAAAAAAGGGGGGGGGTCGTTTCGTAGAGATGCAGATTGCAATTTTCTTGGCAGATTCAGAGAGCTAGAATTTATAATTCACAACAAAAAATTTAGGGCCTCACTGTGGCGCAGTGGGTAGTACAATCGGCTCACAGCAAGAAGGTCGCTGGTTCGAGCCTCGGCTGGGTTGGCATTTCTGTGTGGAGTTTGCATGTTCTCCCCGTGTTGGCGTGGGATGCAGTTCAACAGATGATTCATCAGAAAAATTGACCTTCTGACACGTTTGCAAATGATCAACTAGAAGTCAAGTTATTATTTGTAGCTCTTACAACTGGGACCGATGACAAGACTTTTGTCAGGTGGTGTAGATCTGCACCTGCGTGTATCATTCCGCCTGCAGCGAGTGCATAGAAGAGAACTGAACTCACTATAGTTTGACAAATAATGCAGCTGCTGGACCACATAATGTACTATTGAGACTTATTTAGGTGACAATGTAGCTGTATTGATTCCAAATATGCAGTTGATTTAGTGGCTCAGTGGTTAGCACTGTCGCCTCACAGCAAGAAGGTCAGTTGGCCTTTCTGTGTGGAGTTTCCATCTTCTCTTCTTGTTGGCGGGGGTTTCCTCCGGCCGCTCCGGTTTCCCCCACAGTATATGCGCTATAGGGGAATTGATGAACTAAATCGGCCGTAGTGTATGAGTGTGTGTGTGAATGAGTAAATCTTCCATTTACATCTTAAATACTAGAAAAAGTTGTTTCTGCCCAATTATGCTCCTTTCTGCAGACAAACAATGTTTTTGAAGTGTTTCAGTCAGGTTTCAGAGCTCATCACAGTACAGAACCTGCATTAGTGAAAATAACCAACGATTTACTCTTAGCTGCTGACCAAGGGTGCATCTTCCTATTAGTTTTACTCGACCTTAGTACCGCATTTGACACCATCGACCACAGTATCCTCATAAATCGCTTAAAGTCTACAGGTGTCCAGGGACATGCCCTACAATGGTTTAAGTCATACTTATCTGACCGTTACCAGTTTGTGAATATTAATGGACAGCCTTCACAAATCAGCCCAGTAAAATACGGGGTGCCTCAAGGATCAGTTTTAGGCCCTTTGCTGTTTACAATATACATGCTACCCCTGGGAGACATTATTAGAAGACATGGGATCAGCTTTCACTGCTATGCAGATGATACTCAATTATATATTTTAACTAAACCTGACGAGACGTCTAATCTGTCCAAGCTAACTGAGTGTATTAAAGATGTTAAAGACTGGATGACCAACAATTATCTTCTCTTAAACTCAGACAAAACAGAATTATTACTTATTGGGCCTAAATCCTGTACACAGCAGATCTCACAACTCGACCTACAATTAGAGGGATACAAAGTTAGCGTTAGCTCTACTATAAAAGATCTGGGTGTCATATTAGACAGCAATTTAATCTCCCATGTCACAAAAACTGCTTTCTTTCATCTGAGAAATATCGCTAAGTTACGAAGTATGCTATCCATCTCAGATGCAGAAAAGCTAGTCCATGCTTTTATGACTTCTAGGTTGGATTACTGTAATGCTCTGTTTCCTGGCTGTCCAGCATCCTCTATTAACAAACTTCAGCTAGTACAAAATGCAGCTGCCAGAGTTCTTACCAGGTCTAGAAAATTTGATCACATCACCCCAATTTTATCCTCCTTACACTGGCTGCCTGTTAAGTTTCGTATTGAATTTAAAATATTGCTTCTTACATATAAAGCTTTAAATAATCGAGCTCCTGTTTATCTAACCAACCTTCTGTCTCGCTACAATCCAACTCACTCTTTAAGATCTCAAAACTCAGGGCTTCTGGTAGTACCTCGAACAGCAAAGTCGAGTAAAGGAGGTCGAGCCTTCTCATTTATGGCTCCTAAACTCTGGAATAGCCTTCCTGATAACGTCCGAGGCTCAGACACACTCTCCCAATTCAAAACTAGATTAAAGACCTATCTGTTCAGTAAAGCATACACTTAGTGCACCACTTAGTGGTATGATACATGAATGTGCTCCACACAGGTTTCTTCATCTCGTTTATATACACTATAAACAGAAGCTACGCTAATTATTCTCTTTATTCTCTATTTCCACCTGGGGATACTCATCCCGAGACCCTCAGACCACGCAGCGCCATTGATTCGATGCAAGACCAGCGACGAGATGATCCCAAGGTTTCCATAATCCTGGACCGGGCCGTGTCCTGAGCAGCTGCTGTAGTGGTCATGGAGGAGTGAAGAGCATGAGACTGATTCCAGTGACACTCCGGGGACAGACGAGTCTTGCTGACGTCCAGCTTCTCCAGCGCCTAGACTGCAGCTCTGCACAAGACGTTTGGCCAGAGGAGAAATGGTCGTGCCCAACTGAGTCTGGTTTCTCTCAAGGTTTTTTAATTCTTCACTTTCGCCAATTGGTGAAGTTTTTCCCTCTCCGCTGTCGCCACTGGCTTGCATGGTTTGGGATCTGTAGAGCTGTGCATCGATGGATTTGCTCTTCAGTGTTTGGACTCTCAGCAGTGATTATTTAACCACACTGAACTGAGCTAAACTGAACTGAGCTGAACTGAACTGAACTATAATCTTCTATGTGAAGCTGCTTTGACACAATCTACATTGTAAAAGCGCTATACAAATAATGGTGAATTGAATTGAACTGAATGCGTGTGTATGGGTGTTTCCCAGTACTGGGTTGCAGCTGGAAGGGCATCCGCTGCATAAAACATATGCTGGAATAGTTGGCGGTTCATTCCGCTGTGGCAACCCCTAATAAATAAGGGACTAACTGAAGGAAAATGAACGAATGACCGAATGAATGAATATCATCACGTGTGTATCACGGCTCACCTTGATGGCACACAGACGGGCATTTGTGGTTCCTGCAGCCCAACATGCGACCGCAGTTCATGTCACACGGAGGACAGTTTCCTGGACAACACTGCAAACACACACACACATTATCAACATCATAGGCTGAGTGGTACAAGTGGACATGGGGTGTAAATGAGGCACAAAGAGATACCAGTGGAATGTGTGTGTGAGTGTTTTCTACAAACCTTCCTCTTGCACTGGTGTCTGCTGCAGGCCCGGGTCTTGTTACATTTGGACTCACAGAGATATTCTTTATGACAAGGCAAGAGTTTGCTGTAACGACCACATCGACAGGTCTTTTCTACTTCCTGTGCATACACACACACACACACACACACAAAATAAACACATTATGAATGACTTTCTTTTCAACAACCGGTTAAATTTCACCCAACATTTAAATCTGGACTAAAAACAACACACACACATTACACATTCCCAAAGTGTTTCCACACGACTTAACGTGTGTTATGAATGTGTGTGTTTGAGTGTGTGTGTTACATGAATACAACAGAAGGATGTGTAAAGGATGTTTGAGTGTTTGAGTTTGAGTGTATCATTGTAATATTTGTGTGTGAGTGCATGTTAAAAGAGAGAAACAGAGAGAATAAGTGTGTGTGTGTGTGTGTGTGTGTGTGTGTGTGTGTGTGTGTGTGTGTGTCACCTGTCGGCAGGTCTCACAGGCTCCTCTGTGGCAGCGCATTGAGCAGGTGTGTAAACCACAGTCCAGCTTCTTCCCGCAGGTGTCTCCACAGGTGGGAACATCCACAGTACATGGCAACACACTCTCTGAACACACACACACACACACACGGCAATGCATTAGACAGGAAATCCTTAAGCTTAAATAACAGATACTCTAACAAAATTTTTTCTGTTATATTAAATGTGTCACACTGCTGTCTGTGTGTGTGTGTGTGTGTGTGTGTGTGTGTGTGTGTGTGTGTGTGTGTGTGCGTGTGTGTGCGTGTGTGTGTAAACTTACTTGTCTTTCCACAAGAACAGGAGCGATTTCCTGCTCGAGGACATTCTCCACACACACCTGCGTGACACACACGCTCAC
>NC_079457.1:2901697-2944197 GCF_903798145.1 Danio aesculapii
TTATATATATAATGTAATATATTATGTAATATAATTAAATCTAATATATGTCCAGGTGCAACTTTAAATAACTAAAAATCACTTAAAACCTTGCCATAAATTCAGATTTTCATTGCTTAGTGATTTTCTTCTCGTCTCCCAGCATTAGTGTTTAAATTCAGCTAACAGCACCTACTGAAGAGGCGGGGCTAAATATAGTTAAGGTCACGTCTGATTGGTCAGATTTGAATAACCTATGCATGCTGTTGTGAATTTCTCGGTCTGGCTCATGGCACCAAAACTGTTGTGAAATTCTAAGACGAGCCGAAAACCAGGGAGAACTTTCAAAGCAGAATCCTTTAATAAGAAGAACTCAGCGTCGCTGTGGCGTCATCGAAAAAACTCTGAACTGATACAGCTCACACTCAGTTTTAAATAGATTTTTACAGACATTTGATACATAGAGGGG
The DNA here is from genome assembly GCF_903798145.1 of Danio aesculapii. Taxonomy (NCBI): domain Eukaryota; kingdom Metazoa; phylum Chordata; class Actinopteri; order Cypriniformes; family Danionidae; genus Danio; species Danio aesculapii. The sequence goes on from NC_079457.1 coordinate 2,902,146, forward strand.
GGGACAAACGTAAACAAAGCATCTAAATGAAGTGTTGTTGTCTGCAGGGTTATTGCCTTTCCCCCCAGCCCCAATCTCATAAGCATGTATGAATCCATTCACAATACATTTTTAGCATGAAAACAAAGTGTACAAATGTACACAAATGCTTAAAACATAAAACCAATGTAGTGTATTGCACTTCTCTGCGATATGGATATTGCATTCACTATTATCACGATAACTTTTCAATATATTGTGCAGCCCTACAAAAGTCATGATGGTGATTGGTCAGAAACTCACCATGGCCACGGGTGATCCTTTTTCCCAAAATCCTCGTCGGTCACTGAGGACACCAGGAAGATGGAGTCTTTGGCCCATTTCTGAATGCAGGTTATGTGGAAGATACAGTAGCAGCCCACACAGCTCCAAACCTGAGGCCAAGTCCACAACATAGGTCAATAATAATAATAATAATAGCATGTAATTTTGACTTCAACTGTTGATGTATATATACAGTTGAAGTCAGAATTATTCACCCTCCTGTATATTTTTTTCCCTAATTTCTGTTTAACAGAGAGCAGATATTTCTAATAATAATAGTTTTAATAACTCATTTCTCTTTGCCATGATGACAGCACATAATATTAGACTAGATATTCTTCAAGACGCTAGTATTCAGCTTAAAGTGACATTTAAAGGCTTCACTAGGTTAATTAGGGTAAAGTTAGGGTAATTAGGCAAGTCATTGTATAACTGTAGTGTGTTCTGGAGACAATCCAAAACAAATACTGCCAAGTCTCACCGGCTGTGTCCTTCTGACAGAAGCGATGCAGATGAGACACGTAACTCCTCCAGACTGACACACTTCATGTAAATAATGGCGTGTTTGCTCCAGAAGACGGACATCGGTGTCACCTGCACAAACACAGACGTGACTCAGATCGATGGACTTCGTTTACAGTCTTACAGTCGTCCACACATGCACTCCATTGCTCACAGCGACCCGAGTTCAATTAACGCCTCATGGTCCTATGCCGATCCTTCCCCTCTCTCAACTCCCGATGCTTTCCTGTCAATACTCTACACTTTCCTATCCATTAAAGGTGAAAAGCTGCCAAAAATAATTGTTAAAAATAAAAAAATAAATAAAAATAAAAAACAAGTGTCGAGTGCTGTAGAGAAGCTCCAGATGGAAACTTTTGTTTTGAGTTTACCTTATGATCAAAGTTGTTGCACATCTGCTGATTCCTACCTCCAAATGAGCGAGTTTTAGCTACTTGTACATAGGGATGGGTATTGTTTAGGTTAACGGTATTACTACTTTTATCAATACCACTTATCGGTTCAGTACTTTAACGGTTCTCTTATCTGTGCTTTTTGTAGTGTGTTTTTAATGAAAAAAAAAACTAAACAAATTGAACAGAATTAACAACACTTTATTTTATAATTACATTTTTAATGTAAAATAAAACGAAACCGATAATTGTAAAACAAATAAATAAATTTTTCCCTTTAAAAGAATGCACAATGGTTTGAAGGAAAATGACTGTTTTTAACCTTTCTTCTGGAGAAAAATCAACACGTTTGCCTTTTCTGGCAGAAGTCAGGCTCTTTCTTGGTTTCTTGTGCTTCCTGCAGCTGAAAATAGCCTCTTTGAGTTGCAAAATGCAGTTAAATGAGATAATGTTCATGATTTTTCATTAACACACTCACATAAATGAGTTAACAGTGTTTTGGGAGTTAACTGTGTTTTTAATACAGTTTTGGAGCATCTTGCAATGTAAAAATAAGCTGTTTTTTATCATTTCCTAATAAGCATAGTTTATTATTAGGCAGTTCATATGCTATATTTGTAAACACAGCTGACGTAAAAGCATTTTTAATGTTTAAGATTTATTTAGGCCACTGCAGAAATAATACTGTTTTCAATGTAACCGAATGTGTGTGTTTATTAAGCTATTAATATTAACTTATACTAATTTAGGTTCTGGCATAACGAAGGATGATGTAACGTTAGTAGCTATAGGCAGTCAAAAACTGTTCATTAGTCTTTCTGCAGTTAATGCTCTTTTGAAAGATACTTTCACTTAGCCAGATTGCTTGCGTTTCCGCTTATACAAGAAAACAACTGGTTGCGTTTGTTTCAATGGGCATTGTCGCTGTCCACTCAGGAAATACCACCCGTTTAGTTCTCTCCACCACTCCGCAAGCTTACCAACTGTGTGTGCGCAAGTCTGTGTCGCAACCTATCTGTGTGTGCTTAGCGCGAGCCTACTCTAAACTGTGCTAACTGCGCAGACGAGGTTGGTCAGTTAAATTATGCAACTGTAAGTAATGTTTACTTAGCAATAGTTGTCCAGTACCGATAGCAGAACTGTTAAAGTCAGAGCTCATCGATACTTCGGTCTTTTATAATTTAGCACCGATACCGGTAAAGTACAGAGTTTCGGTACCCATCCCTACTTGTACATTAAGGTAGCGATCAGAAAAGACAACCCTACTGAAAAAAACAGCTTAAACCAGCCTAGGCTGTTTGGCTGGTTTTAGCTGGTCGACCTGGCTGGTTTTAGAGGGGTTTTGGCCATTACCAGACTGGTTTCCAGCTATTTCCAGCCTGGTCTTAGCTGGTCAGGCTGGGAGATGACCAGCTAAAACCAGCTTGACCAGGCTGGGCAGGGCCCAGCCAAAACCAGCTAAGTCCAGCTAAAACCAGGCTGGTCAAGCTGGTTTTAGATGGTTTTAGCTGGTCCTTTTCCAGCCTGACCAGCTAAGACCAGGCTGGAAATGGCTGGAAACCAACCTAGAAATAGCCAAAACCCCTCTGAAACCAGGCTGGTCAACCAGATAAAACCAACTAACCAGCCTAGGCTGGTTTAAGCTGGATTTTTCAGCAGGGAAAACACCCGCGAAGAAACTCGACACATAAGGAGACATAAAAACCTACTGCCGGCTAGCATTTCTGAAGTGTTATTGCAGAGCAACACAAACAGCATGCAGAAGTATATATGCATAGCTACGCGCAAGGCAGGCACCATGGGTCACTCTGATCATTTCACTCAGAAGTAGAAATCAGCCTTAAGTATGCCCTCAGTACCTGTGTGAGAGGCATATGGAGACAGAGCCGACTGAAGAATCTTCCCCCGCTTCCCTCCATCTTCACTATCATCCTCATCATCATCCTCAGAGGAAGAGCTGTACGTGTCTGTGGTCAGTCTCTGAGCGGCCGCCCGGTCAGACCTCTGGATCTCATCAAACCTAGACTGAGACGACGCTGAAGAAGAAATAAAGAAAGCGCATTAGGTATGCATCAGATTTTCTGATAATAATTTGCAGATAAAAATGGACATTTCAGTTTTAGTCCAACAAAGAAAAACAGTGTTTAATCTGAAAAACAAAAGCCTTCAAAGTTTATTAAAGATTTACATTTTTCATCGTGGTGCATCGCTAGAGAGAATGAATGGTGGACGATCAAAGAAACATCAGGTTACCTTTGACCTGTGACCCCACAGCTCCACGTGCACGTCCTGATGAGGGGTTACTGGTCACCTGACCTCTCCCCTGACCCCGACCTCGGCCCTGCTGCCTCCAGACTGGATCCATAATGGCGACCCTGAAAACCGCAGAAAAGAGAAGAAAATCAACTGGAGAAACATGCAGACATTGCAGAGAAAACACTAATGAGGAGTCAACCCACATGAAAAATACTATAGTTATTTACAGTAAATATGTAATGAACTTGAATTAATCTGTTGTGGTAATTCTGTAATTGTGATGGAAATACATAAAGTAAAATAAACAAAATACCAAATGCTGCACTGTTTTCTACAACTATACGGTATAATATACTACAATACACCGCAGTTTAAAGTGGTAAAACAAAAGTGAACTACAGCATTTATTACAGTTTATAGTTTCACTTTAGTTAATATGACAGTGTGCTGTAGCATTCATTAACGAGGTGTTGTAAATACAATAATATTTGCAGTATATACTAAAGTATAGCTCATAAACACTATAGTACACACCAGAAATTACTTTAGTATTATTTAAATATGGGAAACCTCTGAGGAAACACCATAGATAGGAAGAAAAATCGAAGCACAGCAAATAAAGATAAAAATTGCAGACAAACTGCAGAAATTCAATAACGAAGTGTCAAATCAATGAGAAATCAGCGTAAAGAAGGTAATTAAAGGTAAAATGTACAGGGTAAATAAAGGTAAAACCACAGACAAACCGCTGTATGGTGTCAGGAAACACGGTTTAACAGATCGAAATAACTCTAATCTGAGAGTGATGTCAGATATTAAAACAAAGCAACTATTTACTTTGCTGATCATTTCATATATCAATGTATAATGACTTAATAAAGCATTCGCAAAATGCAGTTATATTCAGAAAACACTCTTACCGACCTGAGTTACTCTACAAGCGGGTCTCAGCGCGCATGCGCAAGGCGCCAGCGCTACGAGGTGCGATGGGATATGTAGTTCCTAACGGTTAATGGAAGACGCGGACCCATCTGCTAAAAAACAACAACTCCCAACAGCGATGCGACGGAGTCAAAGACACGTGTGCTTTTCACTCAGGGGTCACAAACTCCCGGGCCCCCTGTTCTCCATACGTGGACTAGAGATGACATGATGCAGGACTGTTTGTTTGATCCCTTGAATTTGTTGTCATAGCAGCTTATTTCACATAAATAAATTGCATTATGCAAAGTGAATGTATTACTGAAAGTCTATTTTTTAAAGGGGCACCTTTTATGCCCTGCTTTACAAGATTTATAATACGTTTCTGATGTCCCTAGAGCGTGTAAGTAAAGTTTCAGCTCAAAATACCACACACCTAATATTTTATGACACGTTGAAACTGACCCTTTCAGGCTTTGATCCAAATTGTGGTGTTTTGGTGACTGTCGCTTTAAATTCAAATGAGATTGTAGTCTTTTGCAAAAGAGGGCGGAGCTTCAAATATTAATACAATCCAAACAAATGAAATAAATTGTTAAATACAATACTCATAGAAAAGTGTAAAGCCTATAAAATACTATACATGGTTAAAAGTAATAGAATATCATTTAACAAAGCATTTTATCTATCGGAGGTTTTATTTCACTTTGCAATCTTTGCTGATAGCTGGATATTGTTTAGATCAGCGGTTCTCAAACTGTGGTACGCAGGCTTCCCTCTAGTGGAGGAATCGCTGAATAATTTAAGTAAAAAATTAACACACTTTTAACCCTTTGAGGTGTATGATAACACCAATGTGATCAGTAAATTGATTTTAATAGGCTAAACCTTTTACTTTCAATTTTCTAATGTTTGTTATGTATTCTATCACTTGAAGCTAATTTCCTTTCCATATTTGTAACGATTGTTGGGCCGTATTTTTATATCCCAATGTTGACAGGTATGGTTTAATCCAGGCATAGGCAAACTTGATCCTCGAGGGCCGGTGTCCCTGCAGAGTTTTGCTCCAACACTAATCAAACACACCTGAACACCCTAATTAGTGTCTTTAAGATCACTAGAAAGCTACAAGCAGGTGTGTTTGATTAGAGTTGGTGCAAAACTATGCAGGGACACCGGCCCTCCAGGATCGAGTTTGCCCATCCCTGGTTTAATCCCTTGCTTTTCTGACACACAAAGCCTACTCTATTGCACAGTGAGCAGATCTAATTTCTAATTTAAGTATGTAAATCTAATTCATGTACTTAAAATACAAGATATATGTTGCATGTATAGTTGAAGTCAGAAATATTAGCCCCCCCCCCCCCCCCTCCCCCCCAAATTATTAGTCTCTCTGTTTATTTTTTTTCCTCCATTTTCTGTTTAAAAGAGTGGGGATTTCTTCAACACATTTCTAATCATAATAGTTTTAATAACTCATCTCTAATCACTGATTTATTTTATCTTTGTCATGATGACAGTAAATAATATTAGACTAGATATTCTTCAAGACACTTCTATACAGCTTAAAGTGACATTTAAAGGCTTAACTAGCTTAATTAGGTTAACTAGGCAGGTTAGGGTAATCAGGCAAGTTATTGTATAATGATGGTTTGTTCTGTAGACTATCGAAAAAAATATACAGCTTAAAGGGGCTAATAATATTGACCTTAAAATGGTGCTTAAAAAATTAATAACTGTTTTTATTCTAGCTGAAATAAAACAAATAAGACTTTCTCCAGAAGAAAAAATATTATCAGACATACTGTGAAAATTTCCTGAATCTGTTCAACATCATTTGGGAAATATTTAAGAAAGAAAAAAACTCAAAGGGGGTTTTATAGTTATATATATATACTTATACATATATACTTCAACTGTTTATATGACTTATTTGTATATTTAAAAATTTATCAAAAGAGTTTATACATGAATATGATGACATATAGCCTATATTTATGGAAATCGAAGGAACATTTCCAGGTTTTGATGAATAGGCTATTATATGTTAATACTTTACATTTAAGTATAGCAGTTGTCTTTTTACTTTTTGAGAACAGTGCCATTTTAATTATCTTTTAAAAGCACAATTTAATTTAACGTTGACATTTTTTTTAACCTGTAAACACAGTTCATTGTTAATGTTCAAATTATTACATTAAAGTTGTTGACGATAATAAATATTCTTAAGAAGATTTAATCTGCCACGTTTTTGAACTGCGCAGAGCAGTAGCTGCTGAATTAGGCCTACTATGCTACTGTGCTTCAATACTGGTTATTATGGTGGTACTTGGAGAGACGATTTTTTTTCTGAGGTGGTACTTGGTGAAAAAAGTTTGAGAACCACGGATTTAGATGAAGTTGTTATTACACTGCTGTGTAGCCGCCAGCCAATCACTGCATTTTGATTTCACACAGATTTTAAAGTGACAGTTCACCCAAACATGTAATGCTTCTCTGTATTTTGACACACAATATGAGAATCCGCACCAAGTCCGAGGCCAAGATCTTGCATACAAGCGGCCAAAAGCAGTCTGGGGTTCTCTCCTGAGACTGCTGCCCCTGCGAAACAGCCCTGGAAAACCAGATGAAAATTAATACATTTTGACCCACTGTTAAACATGAAGACAAGATATTCTGAAGAATATTGGAAAAAGCAGCCATTGACATCCATAGTATAGGAACAAAAAAAATACCGAGTGGTGCTCACTGCAGAGCCGCTCGCGCAGAGCTGAGCTCCAGCATCGGAAGCTTGAGCTCCAGCTCCTCCTTCCTTGCACTTCTTCTACGAGTGATGTCACTGGGGGTTGGGGTTAGGGGTGGGGTGGGTGTACGCATTAAAACAGCTTACAGGAGGAGGAGCGAGAGCTCAAGCAGCATCTCAAAAATACTATGGAAGTCGATGGCTGTTTTTTCCAGCATTCTTCTGAATATCTTGTCTTTATTTTCAACAGAAGAAAGAAACTAAGGTTTGGAACAAGTGGAGGATAAAACAAAATGAAACACACTAATCAGGATTTTTATTTATTTATTGAAGAATGGTTTTGGTATTTTACAGTCCATTTAGATCTCTGATTGAACTTTTTACAGTTCTTGCTAGAGCAGCATCATTATTCGAGCTTCTCTCTAAATATCAAGAGTTTTGAGTGAGACTATCAGTCAGGATTATTTATATTCTCTCATGAAACGCTTGTAATATCATACTTAATCATGATGATATACAGTCGCGTGAAAGCGTTTAAATGGAAAAATCTGACTTTAATAGGGTGCCAAAACTTTCTCACATGCCTGTAAGTTCCATGATACATAATCAATACTACTAACCACAGAAAATGCTGTGAAAACATAATCTGAACAGTCTCTTTTATTCATGCGCTTGATGTAGGCAGATGAAACCAAACAACCAATCAGGACTTCAGGAGTCTAAACCCACAATAAAAAAATACTATAGTAATTTATACAAATACTATAGTGTGTTTGAACCATACTATAGTGAAGTACTTAAGTTAATCTGTTGTGGTGAAGCTATGAGTGCTATGGCAACAGAACAACTATAGTAATAAAAACAAAATAAACTGTAGTAGTGATTCTACAGTTGCTATAGTAACAAAGCAACTACAGTAATAAAAACAAGTTAATCTGTTGCGATAATTATATAGTTGCTATGGTAACACAACAACTATAGTAATATAAACAGCTTAATCTGTTGTGGTGATTTTATAGTTGCTATGGTAACAGCAACTACAGTAGTGAATGCAAATTAATCAACTGCTGGGATTCTACAGTTGCTATGGTAACGCAACAACTATAGTAATATAAGCAACTTAATCTGTTGCTGTGATTTGTATAGTTGCTATGGTAACAAAAAAACTATAGTAATGAAAACAAATTAATCAGTGGCAGCGATTCTATAGTTGCTATGGTAATACAACTATAGTTACAAAAAATAAGTTAATCTGTTGCAGTGATTCTATAGTTGCTATGGTAACACAACAACTATAGTAATATAAACAGGTTAATCTGTTGCGATAATTCTATAGTTGCTATGGTAACAACAACTATAGTAATAAAAAAAATTAATCCGTTGCTGTGATTGTATAGTTGCTATGGTAGCACAACAACTATAGTTACTAAAATTAATCAGCTGCGGTGATTCGTTAGTTGCTATGGCAACACAACAACTAGTAATATAAACAAGTTAATCTGTTGCTGTGATTTTTTAGTTGATATGGTAACAATTACTATAGTTATAAAAACAAGTTAATCTGTTGTGAATATTCTGCAGTTGCTATGGTAACACAACAACTATAGTAATATAAACAACTTAATCTGTTGCGGTGATTTTATAGTTGCTATGGTAACACGACAAGTATGGTAATGAAAACAAGTTAATATGTTGCAATAATTATATAGTTGCTATGGTAACACAACAACTATAGTAATATAAAAATAAATCATCTCTTGCATTGATTCTTTAGTTGCTATGGTAACACAACAACTATAGTAGTATAAACAAGTTAATCTGTTGTGGTGATTATATGGTTGCTATGGTAACACATCAACTATAGTATTAAAAACAAATAAATCTATTGCGGCTATTCTATAGTTGCTATGGTAACCAAACAACTATAGTAATAAAAAAATTTATCTGGTGTGGTGATTTTATAGTTGCTATGGTAACACAACAACTATAGTAATATAAACAAATTAATCACTTGCGTTGTTTCTATAGTTGCTATGGTAACACAACAACTACAGAAATATAAACAAAAGACCCAATGCTATAGTTTTCTACAACTATAGTGTATATTATGCAATACACCACAGCTTACTGTAGTAAAACCTGAAGTATAGTACTGTGTTTTTTAAAGTTTATCAGCTGCAGCATTCATGAACATAGACGAGTTGTAGATACTGTGATATATACAGTATAATACACTCTACTATAGTATGGTCAAAAACACTATAGTATTTACTGTAAATGACTGTGGTATTTCTCTTATGTGGGAAACTAATGGGTTTCATGGGCTCAGTCTAGTCTGTCTTGTCTGCAGTTTCCGGCTGTGGCTCCATCAGAGCTTCACTGGTCATCTTCTTCTCCAGCTTAGTGACACGCTTCTTCAGTTTTCCCTGTGCAGCTTCATGTTCAGCAAGCAGGCGGGCGAAGCGTGTCTGCAGGTCCTCCAGCACACCGCCGATCTTGTGCACCTTCTCCTCCATGTCTTTGGGATCGGGACCCTGCTTGGCTAACTCCAAATCCAGGAGATTATCCTGAGGAGGAAAATAATAAAACTCACGGTTACATCAAGCTACCCAGAAAGCCTGTTGCTCTTTAATAACTAACTATCCTTAAAGGGACGGTTCACCCAAAACTTTTAATTCACCCACACTCAAATTGACTCTTGCTGTCTATGGTGGATGAGAGAACTCTCAAATTTAATCTAAAAATTTGTGTTTTTAAGATTAACAAAGGTCTCAGGGGATTGGAACAATATTAAAGAAATGTATCATCGCTGTGGTGATTAATAACAGAATATTTAGGGTAAACTAACCCTAAAATAGTGATAGTTCACCCAAAAATGAAAATTCTGTCATCATTTACTCACAATTTACTTGTTTGAAAGTCCCTTTAAGGCAAATATTTTCACTCGCCAGCCATTTTTGAAAATGGGGAAACATCAAATTCTCCAAAACTCAAAATGTGTGCAAAATGTACGACTAATTTTCATATTTGGAAGCACCAGTCTCTTAAATTGTGTTTCTAAACATTAGAATCATGATAAAAGACAGCATTGTTTCAGACCAACACAATCTCATGGCGATTCGTAACTTTTTGATTTAGTGGCTAATTAGTATGAGTTCGTACGATCTAATTCGTACGATTTAGTACGATTTGCTCATCCCCCAATGATGGTTGGGTTTAGGGGTGGGGTTAGGTGCCACGCCTCCTTTTTAAAATCGTGCAATTTCGGACGACTGAACTCGTATGAATTCATACGAATTAGCCACTAAACTGACAAAACGTAAAATACTTACGTTTTCTCGATCAGGCTGTTCAGACTGAACCCTGCATTCGTTTAATACGGATTACTAAACCAGAGACCATTTGTTTTAAAGTGTAGTTGGTTGGTTTAAAAGTAGAGATTTTGAGCTTTATGTAGACATACACCTCATGTCTGTAAGGCTAGTATTCACTGAGATTTCACGACATTTGCTGATGCCAGAAAGTTCTTAACATTGAAACTGCAGGAACTGTTATAAAAACACACTTCTGGACTGAGTCTCTCCCTCGGAGCATCATCAGTCTATAGTGGTCCATGATTGGCTGCTTTATTTGAAGGCGGAGTTTCCTTTGTTACAGCGTCGATATTGACCTTTACATTTTTTTTTATTATATTGTTTGCTATACTGTTTGACTTGTTCCAAACCTGTGTTTATTGCAGGAATAAGATTTCAAAATTAAGAGAGTTTTTCCTGCAAACAAGCTAAATAATCTGCCAATGGAGTGAGTAAAATAAACTTATTTCAAACCATAAAGAAGACTATTTTGCTTACCACATTGATAGATTATTTAGCATGTTTTCAGAAAAAACTCACTTAATTTTGACTTATTATATCTGAAAACAAAACAACATGCTTTACTTGTGTAGAAAATGTTTCTTTAATTCAAGAATTTTTATATTGTACTAATTTTTTCGCAGTGCATAGCACGTTTTTTTTCTCCTACAATAGAAGTCAATGTCTACCAGTTACCAACATTCTTCTAAACATCAAATTTTGCAGATTTAAAACCACTTGCCGGACATTTTCATTTCATTTTTGAACGAACTATCCCTTTAAAACAAGACATTTCTACTGACGTTTAACCTAAGACTTGATTCAAAAAGGTGCAACAAGTATTGGGAAAATTAACTGAGTATGTCATTGTAAACAATATATGATAATGTGCTTCAAATCTATTGTGACTTGATTTTGTAACCCTTATGACAGCAATCGCTTTCAGAATTATTCAACCCAGGCTCAATGTGGATACATACCCTTTTATACATTCATGGAGAGCACAAAATACGTCCCAGGAGCTACGTTTTTTTTTGAAGTTATTGCTTTCACGACTCCTTCAGAGGCCGCTGTGTATGCTTTTTCAGATCTCAAATTTCTCTTGCAAGTGCTATTCGCGTCTGCTCTTCTTATGTAAATCCACCTAAAGTCGCTGTCGACTGACTGACTGACTGACCGACCGACACCCCCACCCATCCTCTTCGCTAAACCCAACCGATATGGTTTTAAAAAGCAATCCAGAAAAAGAAAAGCTGCCTGATTTTTACTAGTTTTTTTATTATTTGCCTTTTGTTTTACCTGCTATCTGGAACCATTCTTCGCAGGACTCGAACCGTTGTCGCGGTTAACTCCGCTCTGTGTCTCAAGTACACTACCATGAGCAGCGAGCCACTGGGCAAACTGGTAACAGTGGAAAAGCCAAAAAGAAATAGAAGCCGTCTGCAGCGTCATACCGCCTCGGAGCATTCATTTTAAAAACGAAATGCAGCCATATGTACTTCTGGCTACATAATTCATGCTCTCCAGAAATGTATACGGGGCTACATATTCACAATGAGCCTATGTTGAAATTATTTTTGAACAAGCTGCTTGTTCAAACTACTTATTTAAAACACGCTGAATCAACACCTGTGGGTTTTTTTAAGACAACTTAATTGTTTTATGTTCAGTCCACTTAAATTTGTCAAAATTATTAAGTCAAATTAATCGATTTGTGTTGGGACACATGAAGGAATTGTGTGAAACAAAACAAGACCTTTATTATTATTATTATTATTATCATCTCAAACACACTCAGCCCCATACAGTACCTTCATAAGGATTTGTCGTCCCTTCTCCTCCAGCATGGCCTTGGCATCCGGATATTCAGTCAGCGCCTCCATCAGGTCGTCTTTGGAAAGACAGAACAGATCTGAGTATCCAATACTGCGGATGTTGGCGGTTCTGCGATTCCCTGCCCTGCTGCCCTTAATATTGAGGATGCTAATTTCGCCGAAATAGCTTCCATCACTGAGCACCACGAACTGCGTAATCCCGTCGTCTGCCACCACTGCCAGTTTACCCTCTTTAATGATGTACATCTCGCGCCCGATGTCGCCCTTTTTGCATATATAGTCTCCAGGGCTGTAAACCTGCGGCTGCAGCTTTAACACCAGCTCCACCAAAAGCCCGGCTTCACAGTCCGCAAAGATACGCACTTTTTTTAGCGTATCCAGATGGACGTTTATGGCTATCTCTGCCCTCAGCTTGTCCGGAAGATACTTCAGTACTTCTCTCTCATCGACCGCCTTTTTATTGGTCCACAAGTAATCAAACCATTTAATAACCCGTTTCTCCAAATCCTTAGTGACTTTCCGAAAGCTCATGTATTGTTTAATAGCATCGATGCGAGCTTGGAAATCGGCTCGTGCTGCGTTAGCATTTGTGATCATTGAGCCGACGTTACCGACGATTGTAGCAAAAATCAACACGCCGACTAGAAAGTCGGTGACTACGAAAAAGTACTCAGAGTTTTCAACAGGCGGTGGTGTTTCGCCGATGGTAGTGAGCGTCAGGGTGGACCAGTACATGCTGTAGGCGTATTTACGCACCAATCGCCCAAACTCCGGGTCTGAAGGGTCCGGGTACACGAAAGCATCCGATCCGAAACCGATGGCTTTGGAGAAGGAGTAATACATGCAGGCGTTCCAGTGGATGATGATCACGATGTACATGACGAGGTTGGAGATTCGGAAGACGTTGGGAAAGTTAGTCCGCGTTTCAGTGCGCTGGAAAAACTCGAACAGTCGATTGACTCTCAGGAGCTTGTTCATGCGAATCTCTGGGTAGTTCATGCCAAAGTACAGGTAGAAAACATCAGTAGGAACCATTGAGGCTAGATCCAGCCTAAACTGCACGCTGTCTGTGTAGCGATCGCGAAGCTTTTTCTCATCTTTCACTAGAAGACCCTGCTCCAGATATCCTGAGGATAAATAACAAACAAACAAGGGTTTGAGACAAGTGAGTATGTGATGACTGAAGTTTAATTTTTGCAACCCAGGCTCATTCTGAAAACGTAGTCCCGTGGACGTTTCTGGAGACCGCGAAATACGTAGCCGGGGGTACGTACGGCTGCATTTCATTTTTTTAAGCGAATGCTGCGGGGTGGTGTGACACCGTTCCTTTCGTCGCTTGCCGACCGGCCTCTCTCCTCCGTGTGGAGGGCTTTCCCGCTGAAACCAGTTTGTCCGGTTAGCTCTTCGTGTACTTAGGCGGACTTGAGGCACAAAAAGGGGCTGACCATGACGACGACCGGGTTCGAGTCCGGGGAAGAGCGGTTCCAGAAATCAGGTAAGAAAAGAAAAACAAAATCCAAAAAATAAAGCGAACAAGTTCGTCACAGGGTGAGAATGTGGTCAAAATCCGAAAACGTGGTAAAAATCAGACGAGGGCTTTTCTTTTTCTGGACGGCTTTTGTGAATCGTCGTTGGTTGGGTTTAGGGACGGAGGAGGGTGGGTCAGCCGATTGGCCGGTCGCACGGTCAATCATTCTGTCATCCAGGCAGACAGGCGGAAGGTCGTTCGACAGCGGCCTCTAGCGGGTTTACGCGAGGACGGCGCGGGAGAAAGCGCGCACAGCGGCCTTTCGCGGATTCGCGAAAACAAAAACTGCAAAAATATGTACCTCCCGGGACGTATTTCGCAGTCTCCAGAAACGTCCCGGGACTACGTTCTCAGAATGAGCCTGGGTTGCATTTTTGGGGGAACTATCCCTTTAAAAACAACATACATTTGAAATTAGAACTATTCGCCCTCCTGTCTATTTTCGGCCAATTTCTGTTTAACATTGAGAAGATTTCTTCAACACATTTCTAATCATAATAGTTTTAATAACTCATTTCTAATAACTGATTTCTTTTATTTTGTCATGATGACAGTAAATAATATTAGACTAGATATTCTTCAAGACACTAGAAGTCTTAACTAGGTTAATCAGGGTAAAGTTAGGGTAATTAGGCAGGTCAATGTATAACAGTGGATTGTTCTGTAGACAATCCAAAACAAATATGGCTTAGGGGGGCTAATAATATTGAGCTTAAAATAGGATAAAAACAATTAAAAACTGCTTTTATTCTAGCTGAAATAAAACAAATAAGACTTTCTCCAGAAGAAAAAATATTAGAGGAAATACTGTGAAATTTTCACTTTTTATATCAAGTGTTTTATGCCAGCTGATGGAGCTATAACTCACCTGTCCTGGTCCTGAACACCATGTCCAGCAGGTACACCATATCAGATAAGTAATCCAGGAAGAACCAGAGGATCAGATAATCCCCCTGCAGTTCCTCGAAACAAGCTCTGAGGGACACAGATTGAGAGTTAAGGTGAAGTCTTTTTGGAAAAGACCAAACTACTGAACAAAACAGACGCAGATGCACTCTCTCAGAGATAAAGATGCAAAAAGCTGTGACTAGAGCAGTACCTTTTCAAAAGGTGTGTACCTAAAGTACAAAGTACACAGTAAAAACCATTAGTTGACTTTACTTTTAAAAACTTTTAGTAAAACAGTTGCATTTAAAGCGTTTAGTTGACTTTACTTTAAAGGGCACATAGTTTACCTCTTTTTTATGATTTAATATTAATATTCTGGTTCTTCTGAGTGTGCCAGTTTAGGTTCAGTTTAAAACACAATTCAGATTGTTTTATTATAATGTGTTAAATAGTGTCATGTTGGGGGCGTGTCCACAGCTCGCTGATTTAGGGGTGTGTTGCTTCACATGTAAATTAGTTTTCCGCCAACGTAACAAGGGGGCGGAGCCATGAGCTCACCCGCTCTGTGTTTGCAACAGAGTCTGACAGGCAGACAGAGAAGGAGAAGGAGTGAAAGGATCACCATTCAGTCGTACATATACGGCTCGGACACAGACCAAGCAGAGAGTACAAAATCATTTGTGTCTTTGTACAGTTTTACAGCCAACTGTGTGCTAGTTTCAAGTGGCGAGCTTGTACACAGAAACTAATAACCACACACACTGAATTAACTTTGACTGAGGCACCGGATGCGCCGCTTGAATCCGCGACACGGCACACCAGACACTCTCTGTGGCGCGGCAGAGACATGAAGTGTCCCGAATCGTCGCGCCACGCATTTTTGAATTCTAAACATAGGTTTCTGCAGCGGTCCGCGGCGCCCAGCCGTCGACTTGAGTGTACCCTGATAGAAACCGATGTTTAGAATTGTAAAACGCATGCTAGTTAAGATCACAGGAAGCGTCTGTGATCTCGAGAAATGCAAACGGCTGAAGTATAAGGTAGACTCAATGAGAAGTACACATGTTTGCAAACCTACCTAAAGATACAACCAATAATTCCGATTAGAGCGATAATGTGGAGAATATTGATCTTGTGTTGAGCCCAATGAGCCTTACATCTAAAAATAGAGCTAGCGTGTTCCTTTAGTGATATCGCTTCGACTCACGCTGAAAATGGTGGACGTGAATCAACAAACTGAGGATATGATGACGCGCCTGTCAATCAATATTGGTGGGCGGGGGGACCGCTCTCCTACGTAAAGTTGCGGTCGATCTGAAAACCGCTCCAATTGGTCCACCGTTTTTTATGTTGTTAAATTGAAAAAAAAGCACTGGGTGTGTTTATATCTCCCCAATATGACGGTCTATACACCATACATGCACATATGGCTGTCCAAACAGCTTGAAAAGTAGATTTTTTACTATAAGTGCCCTTTAAGGAGCCTCTATTATGGGTTTTTGAGAATGAGCTTCCATGTAGTGTGCATCACAGCTCTAAGTGAATGAAAACATCCTGCTGAGGTTTAAATCTGAAAGTGCAGCATGTTTAAAACTATTGATTCTTTAACGAAATAGTCGACTCAGAGTCGAATAAATGAATCGAGATGGGTTCGGATCTTTTGCCTGAATGCGTTGACGTCGATACCAGACGTCGCCCAATTATGCAGTAGCAGATCCAGTAAAATGCTGTGCTTTCCCTTCAGACACTAGTGGAGAGTGGGGGATAAAGGCACTGATCATGACTGAAGATGACAGATGGAGATTCGGCTGTGGGGAATTAAGGGTTAAAGTTCATATTCACAACAACACCACAGTATAGCCAACCGTGTGCTGTATTTGTTCCTGTCATTTCTCTGATTTTTGATACAATAACCTATGCTGCAGAGCGGGATTCGACAGTTTCTTCTTTCTCCGGATCTTAAAATGTAAGTGTGATTAAAATTGTTGCCTCGTTTTGTGTAGTTTGCAAAATATGTATTTAATTGTGTGTTGTAACATGTAATCACCTTATGCGGCTTGTAATCACATATCTATTATTCAATTCATGCAAATTCATCTTTATTTCTCTAGAGCTTTTACAATGTAGATTGTGTCAAAGCAGCTGAACACAGAAGTTCTAGTAAACTGAAACTGTGTCAGTCCAGTTTTCAGTGTTTAAGTTCAGTTCAGTTCAGTTCAGTTCAGTGTGGTTTAATTTTCACTGCTGAAAGTCCAAACACTAAAGAGCAAATCCATCGATGCGAGCAAGCCAGTGGCGACAGTGGAGGAACAGACTTCACCAATTGACCAAAGTGAAGGGAAAAAACCTCGAGAGAAACCAGGCTCAGGAGAACTGCTGGTGTGAGTAGGTCACCGGTGAGTGTTCAGGATGTCCCACAGGATCAGTGATATTTTGATTAAAATTATAGATCAGAGCTTGTTCAGTATTTCTCAGGTTAATCTGTATGGGGCTGTTCACATGTGTCCAAAACCACTTGAAAACTGCAACGTGTGCTTCTTCCTTTACTGATTTAAATGCATTTCTGAACTGGCGATCCTCTGCCGTTTGTATTTGCTATGGCCACCATCAGCTATTCCTACACGTGCAGCGTGGTCAACTGCCAAAACAGTTTAGCTTCTGCCACAGTGTGGATTAATACTTAATGTGTGTCGTTGTTATTACTTGGGGTTAAGAGTAGAGTATATGCTGGTGTTTAACTGCATTGATTTACTGCATTGGGCTCTCACATACTCTCTGCTACTTCATAACTGTGGTGGGTGTATCTCTCTGTCTCGTGCTGAGCCCAGTCAACCAATCACAACAGACGGGATCAATGGACCAATCACCGCAGATTAGCCTCACGCAAAGGAGGGGTTTGGGAACAAGTGAATCACTGAACAAATCATGCGGGAGTCGTTGGGATGATAATGTAAAAATAAATGCATCTTATAAGACAATGAGAGTGTTTTTTGACGTTGCACGCATATCAGCCTGCTGTTGGAGTCCCCCAAAACCAAAATATGACCTTTTTAATGCAAAATACAGGCTCTTTAATAAAATAAGTGAAATCGTTGTGAGTAAACTCATGATAAAGACATCACAATGAAGCACCTTGCTATGATGAATATCCAGTTGTACATCACAGGACACGTGATCACGAACAGCCAGTTGTAGTACATGTTTCCAGCCGGATCCACCACCTGGATCTCCTTCGGGCTGTAAGGCAACATTGAAGATTTTCAAGACTGTGAACCAGTGCCACCAAACACACGTCTTTCACTGTTAAAACGACCATTTTCCCCCTCAAATGGGTAAATATTCTCAATAATGGAGAATGTATACATTTAGTGTAGTTAGATGTAACTGTCAATGACGACGTGCACAAAATGCATCCATGTATTGGTCATTTTTTATGCATGGCCTTATGTACTTTAACCTTAAAGAGTGGTTGAGTCTAAGGACATGAATATAAGGATAACTATATTTGTGTACACAGCATGAAATTAGAATAACGTGTTAATTTTTAGTTTATGCTTTCCTGTCCACGACTCCATATAATGTCATATTTCAGCAGTTTAGAAATGGACAGCACATAGAAGAAGTTCTGGCACAATCATGTTATGTTCATTTGTAGAAAACACAAGTGGAACTGCAATAAACATTCATAACCTTTAACATACAGAACGCTCTTAAACTCATGATCTAAAATTACCTCATTATGTATTGAGGTTTTTAGTTTTTTTTAGTTTTTCTGCTGAACACAAAAGAAGATATTTTGAAGAATGCTGGTTGTTGGCACCAATTGACCTCCATAGTAGAATAAAAACACTATGGAGGTCACTTGGTGCCAGCTACCAGCATTCCTCAAAATATCTTCTTTTGTGAAGTATGATGTTGTTGGCACTTATTGACCTCCATAGTGGGAACAAAATTTTATAGAGGTCAACTGGTGCCCACAACCATCATTCCTCAAAATATCTTCTTTTGTGAAGCGTGATGGTTGTTGGGACCACTTGACCTCCATAGTAGAATAAAAACACTATGGAGGTCACTTGCTGTCAGCTATCAGCATTGCTCAAAATATCTTCTTTTTTGAAGCGTGATGGTTGTTGGGACCACTTGACCTCCATAGTAGAATAAAAACACTATGGAGGTCACTTGTTGTCAGCTATCAGCATTGCTCAAAATATCTTCTTTTGTGAAGTATGATGGTTGTTGGCACTACTTGACCTCCATAGTGGGCACAAAATTTTATGGAGGTCAACTAGTGCCAACAACCATCATTCCTCAAAATATCTTCTCTTGTGAAGTATGATGGTTGTTGGCACCAGTTGACCTTCATAGTAGAATTAAAACACTATGGAGGTCACTTGGTGCTAGCTATCAGCATTCCTCAAAATATCTTCTTTTGTGAAGTATGATGGTTGTTGGCACTAATTGACCTCCATAGTGGGCACAAAATTTTATGGAGGTCAACTGGTGCCAACAACCATCATTCCTCAAAATATCTTCTTTTGTGAAGCATAATGGTTGTTGGCACCAGTTGACCTCCATAGTAGAATAAAAACACTATGGAGGTCACTTGGTGCCAGCTACCAGCATTACTCAAAATATCTTCTTTTGTGACGTATGATGGTTGTTGGCACTAGTTGACCTCCATAGTAGCAACAAAATTTTATGGAGGTCAACTGGTGCCAACAACCATCATTCCTCAAAATATCTTCTTTTGTGAAGTATGACGGTTGTTGGCACCAGTTGACCTCCATAGTAGAATAAAAACACTATGGAGGTCACTTGGGTTGTTGGCACCAGTTGACCTCCATAGTAGAATAAAAACACTATGGAGGTCAATTGATGCCAGCTACCAGCGTTCATCAAACTGTCTTCTTTTGTGAAGTATGATGGCTGTTGGCACGAGTTGACCTCCATAGTGGGAAAAAAATACTATGGAGGTCAATAAGTGCCAGCATTTTTCTAAATACCTTCTTTTGTGTTCAGCAGAAGAAACTCAAATATGAAGGATGAGTAAATGATGATAGAATTTTCTTTTTGGGTAAACTGGCCCTTTAAGAGTCTAGATAATACATCACTATTGAGAAACCCAGCCATGGTCTGAATAAAAATGAACATACGGTTCTTTCTTCTCTTTCTCTTTCTCTTTTCCTTCTCTTTTTCTTTTTCCTTCTCTTTTTCTTTCTCCTTCTCTTTCTCTTCTTGTTCTTTCTTCTTTTCCTTCTTCTCCTTTTTTTCTTTCTTCTCCTTTTTCCTGGAATAACACAAATACTCTGAGCAGATCATCACATAGAGCTAAGTATTAAATAAAGTGTCAAAAGATCTCATCTTACTCCTTCTTCTCCTTTTTTTCTTTCTTTTTCTTCTTTTTGTCCTCCCTGTGGATATAAAGAAAGATAAAAAATAAAAAACAACCCTTGTAATGCATTCAAAATCTGTAGATTTCCAATTGGGTCCAAAGAACTGGAATAAAATTTAAGTACTTCATATTATCAGCAACTTCTCATTAAAGAATAAAAAGGAAAAATATTAATTATAATATATTAATTTATAATATATTAATTATATTATATTATATTATATTATATTATATTATATTATATTATATTATATTATATTATATTATATTATATTAATAATAATAATATATATATATATATATATATATACAGTTTATATATATATAAACCTTCTTAACAATATTGCAAATATATAAATGCATGACATATTTTTTTGTTGGTTCATCTGTAATTTTAGATTTTTGATTTAATTTCTTAAAAATAATTAAATGCACAACTACCATGACAAAAACATGGCAAACTTAAAAACCTTTTTATTCATTAATTCATCATAATTTTTTTATTTGGATTTCTTCAAATCATAAAGGCCCAAAAATGTCTGAGATATGAGCAAAAGGATGAATATATCTGACTAAAGTTTGACCACACAGATTAAATCTACAAAAAATTACTGATGTAAAACATTTCCCATTTTTAGAAATGTCATGTACCTTTATGTTTTAGTAACTCTTGTGTTGTGAATAATAATGAGCCTGAATGTTTTATAGGGGTTAAAGGGATTAAATAGCACCTTTTGTTATAATGTGTGTGTGTACTTTGTATTCCTTACATTGTGGGGACCAAATGTCCCCACAAATATAACAATACCAGTAAAACTAGTACTAATAATATACACTCACCGGCCACTTTATTAGGTACACCTTACTAGAATTGTAGCCTCAGTTTCCTGTTCTTAGCTGACAGGAGCGGCACCCGGTGTGGTCTTCTGCTGCTGTAGCCCATCCGCCTTAAGGTTGGACGTGTTGTGTGTTCAGAGATGCTCTTCTGCAGACCTCGGTTGTAACGAGTGCTTATTTGAGTTACTGTTGCCTTTCTATCAGCTGGAACCAGTCTGGCCATTCTCCTCTGACCTCTGGCATCAACAAGGCATTTGCGCCCACAATACTGCCGCTCACTGGATATTTCCTCTTTTTCAGACCATTGTAAACCCTAGAGATGGTTGTGCGTGAAAATCCCAGAAGATCAGCAGTTTCTGAAATACTCGGATCAGCCCGTCTGGCACCAACAACCATGCCACGTTCAAAGTCACTTAAATCCCTTTTCTTCTCTATTCTGATGCTCGCTTTGAACTGCAGCAGATCGTCTTGACCATGTCTATATGCCTAAATGCATTGAGCTGCTGCCATGTGATTGGCTGATTAGACATTTGCGTTAACGAGCAGTTGGACAGGTGTACCTAATAAAGTGGCCGGTGAGTGTACAGTCAAAATCATATAATACAATAAAATCATTATGTCTATAGGAATTCCCCATAAAAACAGCTGTAGTGTATGTGTGTGTGACTCACTCTTCATTGTTATTGCTGTTGTTGGTGTTGTTGAAGAGAGTTCCAGCATCAGGACGCTTATTTTCTCTTCAGGAAGAAAGATAAATTCATTATTAAAAGAGTCATTATTAATTTTGAAGTCACTCATGTCTATCTGAGATAATCCATTTATCCGTCACCCATAATGCATCACTCACATAACGTCCTCCATGGTAACCTGCTCCACCCCCTCCACCAGAAATCTGGGTGGGTCCAAAGGCCTCACTCGTGCAGACATGCAGCTGATTGGTCAGGACACCCGCCCGTTGCAGAGCACTGCAGCCAATAAGCAGAGAATGAAGAATGAAGCCTCATGCATTGCTCAGGTGTGAGTTTCTCACAGACTTCAACAGTGTCAAAATCTTGATGGTTCTGTGGGTCTCGTCTATCAAATCTGAGCTTTATTTTGTATTTTCTATTAGATTCAGTTCAGGTGATTGGCTAGGCCATTCTTCAGCTTGATTTGTTTCTCTGAAAGCATCTGAGAGTCTCCTTGGCTGTGTTTTGGATCATTGTCTTGCTGAAATGTCCACCCTGGTTTCATCCTCATCCTCCTGCTAATGTAGATGTTGGACTGAAGCAGCTGATATTGATTTACACTGAGGAAGGGCAGAGGGTTGCTGAAAAACTACTGAGAGATTTCAGCTGCCGTCTGGGCTTTCACTGCCCAACTACACCTTCCTTTCTTCTTGTGTTCAATACTTTCTCCCTGTGTCGTTTAATTATTATTCATTCATTTTCAAACTCCACACAGAAATGCCAACTGGTCCAGCAGGGACCTGAACTAGCAACCAGCAATGTTTTATATGTATATTTATTAGTGGTGGGCCGTTATCGATGTTAACGTGCTGCGTTAACGCGAGACTCTCATCGCGCGTTAAAAAAAATATTGCCGTTAATCTATTGTCAAAGTTGGGTTGGGAGCTGGGTCGATTCTACACAAGCTATGATGACTTTCACCTTGATAGTTTAGAGCGGTGAGCCGTCTGACAAACAAAGTGCCCTTCTGAATCAAATCAGCAGGATTGCCTGAATTTAGCTGCAGTTCGGCAGTTTCACTTTAACTCATGAACATTTCATTCAAACTGGAGTATTAGATGCAAATAAGGAGTAAGGACTGGTGAGAGGGTTATGGAATTTAATAACGCACGCCAAATGGAAAGAAAAAAACGTCCGCATTTCGCAATGTGTGTGTGTGTGTGTGTGGTCCTCTACTGACAGCCGCCTGTGTGGATCTTGTCGGAAAATATGGCAAAAAGTCCTACATGACGGTAATAGTTGGATTGCAGTGTTTACTTCAGTAATGCCACTAATATCTGCACTCCACATGTCTTAACTCCATTTCTGTTTAGTTCAGTTATGACTTTATTCGCATTAAGGTCATCAAAAATCTCTGTTTACATGGTAGACTCTTAATCAGAGTACTGTTTTAATCATATTAAAACCGTATTAAAGTATTGTTGCCCATGTAAACATGCAATCTTTGACACACCGTCAGGGCTCTGTGAACTTGGTATTGAGAAGCAGCATTTTCTGTATGTACGTACATCAAAATCAAGTATGAAATCGCTGTTCAGAGCTTATGTAGGCCTACAGTTCAACATTCATGTTTAACTGAATAAACAGTTAGTAAACACAAGTATATCTTATTGAACATCATTTATTTTCATCACCAATTATCATAGTAGATCAGTTTCTCAAGCAGTTTGCGATGCATTTTGGAAACAGGAGATGAGCCCCTGGTATAATGCGCCACCTGGCTTGAGAAACCCGTTCTCAAAGACTTATTATTTGGGTAGCACACATATTCTGAATGACTTCGACAGAATTCAAATGAGCCATTTTAATCTGGATTAATTTCGAGATTAATCTAAATTTAAAAAATTCATCTATGCCCACCTATAATATATATACAGTAATTACATCCAAAATAAAAGCTCATATTTAGGAAATATATTTGTGTACTGTGCATATTTTTGTGCATGTGTGTGTGTCTATATCTGTTTATATGAAGGTGTAGTTGGGCAGTGAAAGCCCAGACAGCAGCTGAAATCTCTCAGTAGTTCTTCAGCAACCTTCTGTAAATCAATATCAGCTGCTTCAGTCCAACATCTACATTAGCAGGAGGATGAGGATGAAACCAGGGTGGACATTTCAGCAATACAATGATCAAAAAACAGCCGAGGAGACTCTCAAATGCTTTCAGAGAAAGAAAATCAAGCTGAAGAATGGCCTAGCCAATCACCTGAACCGAATCCAATAGAAAATACAAAATAATTCTCAGATATGACACACGAGACCCACAGAAGCATCAATATTTTGACACTCTGTTGAAGTCTGTGAGAAACTCACACCTGAGCAATGCATGAGGCTTCATTCTCCATACGAGAGGCGTCTTTAAGCTGCCGTCACCAAAAAAGCCTTTTATATAAAGTATTAAATATATTTCAGTAGTTCAGCACTTTCTCCTTCTGCCATTTCAATCTTATTACACACAAAACGTTTCTCAGATTTGTTTGTTTTGTTTTATTTTTATATTTGTATTGTACAGTTGAACCAGATTTTGGTATAGTTTATACCAAAATCGGGGTCAATTCCAGGTCAGCAGCTCTTTTACACATATTATTTCCAGGAAAAGACATGACAATGTGTTCAATACTTTTTTTCCCCACTGTATTTAATAGCTAAGGAAAAAAAGAAAAGTTCTGACTATTTGACGAAGTTTAGGCTTTTTTAAATGCTGACCTTAAAGACGCCTCCCATAAAGTCACATGCATTGCTCAGGTGTGAGTTTCTCACAGACTTCAACAATGTCAAAATCTTGATGGTTCCATGGGTCTCGTCTATCAAATCTGAGCTTTATTTTTGTATTTTCTATTGGATTCGCATCAGGTGATTGGCTGGGCCATTCTAAAGCTTGATTTTCTTTCTCTGAAAGCATTTGAGAGTCTATTAAATCTGAGTTTATTTTGTATTTTCTATTGGATTCGCATCAGGTGATTGGCTGGGCCATTCTAAATTTAGATTTTCTTTCTCTGAAAGCATTTGAGAGTCTATCAAATCTGAGTTTATTATGCCCAAGTGAAATCTGCACGCATAGAAATCCGCTGATATTTTTAACCCATCACTGAGCCTATTTATTTACTTATGTAAATGTGTGAATATATATATATATATATATATATATATATATATATATATATATATATATATATATTTATTTTATATATTTATTCAGTTATATTATTATTATTATTGACTAACATGCAAATGTTTATATGGTTTATGTACAATACAGTTTATGAAGTAATATTTTCTGTCTTTTAGTAGATTAATTATTATTTGAGAGACTTGCTTTATTTATCAAACAAGTAAATCTAGTTGGATCTGCGTTAACCTTGCATAAAATTTTGTATTTTATATTTCAGATACTATATTCTTAAAATCAATCTTCATAAATCCGCAGATTTTCAACGCACTTCTGCAAAGAAATAGCAAAAAAATGTCCCTGTCGCTCTGGTTCTGCTTATTACTGTGATTTTATAGTGCAAGTGTGTTACTTTCATCTATTCTTATTTTCTTTCGCTAATGTTTTAGTGCTTTGAATTTAAGAGAAGTGCATCATTATTCATACATTCATTTTCTTTTCAGCTTAGTCCCTTTATTAATCTGGGGTCGCCACAGCAGAATGAACCGCTAACTATTCCAGCATATGTTTTATGCAGCGGATGCCCTTTCAGCTGCAACCCAACACTGGGAAACATCCGTGCACACTCATTCACACTCATACACTATGGACAAATTTAGCTTACCCAATTCCCCTATAGCGCATGTCTTTGGACTGTGGGGGAAACCAGAGCACCCGGAAGAAACCCCCGCCAACATGGAGAGAACATGCAAACTCCACACAGAAATGACAACTGACCCAGCCAAGGCTCGAACCAGCGACCTTCTTGCTGTAAGGCCACAGTGCTAACCACTGCGCCACCGCGCCACCCCAAGTGCTTCATTAATAAAATGTTTTATTATTATCTGTGTTGAAGTAAAAGACAAAGTGTGTGTGTGTGTGTGTGTGTGTGTGTGTGTGTGTGTGTGTGTGTGTCAGACTGTGTCAATATGAGTGTGGCTCTGTGTTTGAGTGTCTGTGTGTGTCTGTCTATATGTACTGTATATGTGTGTGTGTGTGTGTGTGTGTGTGTGTGTGTGTCTCTGGGTTTGACTGTGTGTCTATAGGCGTGTGTTTGTGTGTGGTGTTGCTTGCTCACCTTGTGTCGCTTTCACACACCTGACATCTTCACAGGTATGCCAGTGAAAACATGCAGGCATTCTCCCTCACACACACTCCGAAAACCGAAACACCGAACATTTGCCCAATACACAGCAAAACCCCCCAAAAACCGGCGTCCTCAGGTTTGAGCAGTATTCCAAAACACACACGAAGCTCCAGAGGATTGCAGACAGGCACAGTAGGATCTGGGATTAAACAGGATACAGATGAGTGTCACTGTCTCTCTCTCTCTCACACACACACATACACACTGTACACACACATTGGGTTTTCATGTTTTATGGGGACTCACCATAGCTGTAATGATGTATGTAGTGGACAGACTGTATATTGTGTCCTCTTCCTCCAACACTACCCCTAAACCAACCCTCACACAAACTGCACTTTTACATCTTCACACTTCATTCTGTCTGACTTATATAATGTCCCCACAAGGTCAAAATGACTGGTATTAATATGCTTGTGGGGACATTTGGTCCTCATAATGTAACACACACGTGCACATTGACTCATTCACACACACAAACACACTCGCTGACTCTAGTGTCAAAAATGTTGTTGATTGTAAGTATATTAGTTAATGAATGATTTATCTTCCTCAGCTGTGTAAAAAATATGCTGGAATAGTTGGCGGTTCATTCCACTGTGGCACCCCCTGGTAAATAAGGGACTAAGCTGAAGAAAAATGAATTAATTTATCATCCTTTTAAATGTTGTGGTGCTATAAGAATGTCCTGTGTTGCGATGTAATGGGATTTATCCTTTTCTCTCTATGTGCAATAAAGTTGTTTCTTAATAATCTCTCTCTATAACAATCACGTTTTTTTTACTTAAATTTTATGAAGACTAACCATAGACAATACTTTTCAGCATGTTTCTACACTTTTACTTTTTTAAAACACTTAATTTTGGGTGATTTATGCGCCGTTTTCCCTACTGAGGGACAAAAAAGTCCCCACTATGTCAAAAATACTGGTATTACTATACTTGTGGGGACATTTGGTCAACCGGAAATCAAAAAAGAAACATATAGTACACAATCGCAGGAAAAGTCTACAAGGGAATCATCTGTAGCCGTAAATTAACGAGAATTAGAACTATTTATATTATTACAACAATATAATTAGGATACTCTACAACGATTAATGTTTTTACATTACTGTGAGGGTTGAATTTAGGGTTGGCGTTAACAAAATACGATTTTAAAAAACAATATAAATAACACTCGGTGCAATTATTGTTTAAACATTACTGTAAAGGTTTAGGGTAGGCATTAATAAAATATAATAAACAAGTAATCTAATAAATATTATGTTAAAAAAATCTCAACTTCCGGTCGCAGCTGTATCCCTTTTAGCAACAACCGTTATTACGATCGCTTCGATTAATGAAGTACATCTGAAACTATCAATTAATCGCAATTAAATCCGTAATTTTTTTCTAGAGGATCTTCTCTGCTTGTCGTGTGTCTTTAAGACGTATGTGTCGATTATTTTGTGCTCACCTTGAGGCTAGATTATCTGTCCGCTAATGTGCCCAGTCAGCTCTCTCCACTGATCGCCTGTAAACCCGTTAATCAGGTTAACTCGACACTTAGGAAACACACACCACACAACGACACAACACACGCTCTATTATACCACAAACACACACTGAGGGAATGAGGTGATTTCAGGTGATATTTAAATAGTGTGAGTCAAAGATGAAGCACCCATATACAGTAGTAACATGCTACATGGAACAAATGCAAATTACATATAGGCCTATGATGACATAGCCTAGAGGTTCATATTGGGATTTCACATATAAATTATTTGTCATATAAAATAACAAATCAGAATAATTATTAGCCCTGCTGTAAAATTTTTTTTTTTTTTACATTTTTGTCATTTTTCATTAGGCAAGTTAAGGTTATTATAGGCAAGTCATTGTATAACAGTGGTTTGTTCTGTAGACAGACATTAGAAACGTGTTAAAAACATCTCTCTATTAATCAAAAATTGGGGGGAAATATAAAAGAATTTAGATTAATTCTATAATAATTCTGTATTATAGCTATATGTCCATATATGTACACATTTGCAATTCCAGTGGTTGAATAGAGGCAACGCGGTGGCGCAGTAGGTAGTGCTGTCGCCTTACAGCAAGAAGGCCGCTGGTTCAAGCCTTAGTTGGCATTTCTGTGTGGAGTTTGCATGTTCTCCCTGCATTCGCGTGGGTTTCCTCCGGGTGCTCCGGTTTCCCCCACAGTCCAAACACATGCGGTACAGGTGAATTGGGTAGGCTAAATTGTCTGTAGTGTAAGTGTGGGAATAAGTGGGGATGGGTGTTTCCCAGAGATGGGTTGCAGCTGGAAGGGCATTTGCTGCGTAGAACATGTGCTGGATAAGTTGGCGGTTCACTCCGCTGTGGTGACCCCGGATTAATAAAGAGACTAAACCGAAAAGAAAATGAATGAGTGGTGGAATAGAATATATACAAACGTCCATTACTTGCAATATGGTTTGCATATATATCACATATATTTTATATTTGTGAAATCCAAACATGAGCTTGTACAGTTGAAGTCAGAATTTTTCTCCCTCCTGTGATTTTTTTCCCCCTTTTTTCTCAAATATTTCCCAAATGATGTTGAACAGATTCAGGAAATTTTCACAGTATTTCCTATAATATTTTTTCTTCTGGAGAAAGTTTTATTTCGGCTAGAATAAAAGCAGTTTTTAATTATTTTAATCACATTTTGAGCTCAATATTATTATCCCCCTTAAGCAATATTAGTTTTGGATTGTCTCCAGAACAAACCACCGTTATACAATGACTAATTACCCTAACTTTACCCTAATTAACCAAGTTGAGCCTTTAAATGTCACTTTAAGCTGAATACTAGTGTCTTGAAGAATATCTAGTCTAATATTATGTGCTGTCATCATGACAAAGAGAAAATAAATCAGTTATTATTAGTTATTAAACCTATCATAAGGATTAAAATTTAACAGCAGGGCTAATAATACTGATTTATGACTGTATATGACAAATAATTTATATGTGAAATCTAAATATGAACTTGTAGGCTATTAGAAATAACTAATATACTATGTAATCTACTAAAAAATACACAGGAGGGCTAATAATTCTGACTTGCACATCAGGTTTTTGTATGGGATAACATGTAAGAATGTGTGGGGGAAAAAAAGATTTGCAAATACGTGGGAAAGACACAGATGCAGTACAGCACCAGACTTTAATGACAACAAACCAAACCATCAAGTGAGAGTGACACAGAGGTCAGAGGTCAAACACTCCTAGCGGAAACACACAGTTCTCACAGAAGCTCACATGCTAAAAACGACAAATCAGCGGTTCAATCTTTGTCCAGTGTCCGTCAAAGGCCAATAATAGAAACATAATCAGCATAAATCAGTCACGTTCATCGGCCAGTGTTTGTGTTTTAAACTGTTTTTCCTGGTAGGAACGCATCCTGTTTGAGTTTATAGCTTCTGAGCCAAATAAATTAATTGATTAAATCATTATCGTCATTTTTCCCATCATTTCCAGAAGACAGACACTAAAATAATAGTTTATATATCTAAAAATCTTGTCTGACATAATACATGACTCTGTTTGGCCTCAATATACTCCTTATTTGTCATCTGAAATCTTTAAACTCTGCCAGTATCATTTACAAAATCATTCATTAGTACAGCTCAGAATAATATGTTGTTTCATTTTGACAAATGTACTGAACACTAAATCACATTAGCCCTCTTGTGACACTGTTTTAGTTTTTTTTCAAATAAAAGCGATATTTAACGGAGGAAAGGAACTGTTCACAGTATTTCCTATAATATTTTTCTATTGGAGAGATTCTTATTTCTTTTAGTTCGGCTGGAGTATTAAAAAACTGCTGTGGTCAATGTTATGACTGGTACGGTACGGTACGGTACGGGTCACCTTTATCAGGCTTGCGTTTCCACTAACAAGGGTACCCTTTTGGTGGGCGTGGTGTGTGACAGAAAGTTTCAGTCGACGTCATTCTAGCTCGAGGAAATGTCTACAGTAAAGCTGTACGGGTCACTCACATATCATATGAGAAGCACTTCTCACAACACAGATGCTTCATACACATAAATACTTGTGTAGAAATGTTTATTACTAACTTTTCAATGAACATGAGTTGATTATAACTGCAGATCAATGACAGTGCGAAACAGCCTACTGTAACGTCTGTAATTATATTAAATAAATAAATAAATGAACATATATAAACACAAACAGCCCCTTACAGTCTCTGATATGTTACCAACTACAGAAGAACGTCACACAGCAGACATTTTGTCCGTATTTAGGTTCAAAACAACCCAAAATATAGCCTACAGTCAGTGCACACCTCTCATCTGTGTCTGTAATCTTCAGCAGCACATGTAGCCTCTGTTAGAGAGTAATTCCCTCATTCTGAGTTCATATTAGTCCAAAAGGTGAAGATAATAAGTTAGTTAATCATGGCATTTTGTTCATGTTTGCTGAATAATAATGTGCTCCTTTTTTCCGGCTTCTCCTTTGTTTCTTCACGCTTCACTCTCACGTTTGTCAGTGTCTGACAGGATCGGGTTTCAAAAGCACATCAATAATCAAGCGCAGGTTATTATCATCAGCTCAAGAAGTTTGTTATTTCAGATTCAATGTTAGACGCGCGCGAGCACAAGGAAGAAAGCGAACCGCTCGCCTCTCAGACTGGCTCGTAAAAAACTACAAGGCTCAGGGTAAATCTGCTCTTCTTCTTGGATTTGTGGCTGTTCATCAAGACAACGACAAGGTTTGTTTGAGCCCAGATCGACCATGGCTCGTTATTATATGTATATGTAAACCAATAGCGTTCAGCTGTGCGTGTGGCTCCGCCTTTTGGTACCCCTTCTCGTCTTTGGTACCCTTTCAAAAGGGTGCCGAAAAAGTGGTACGGTTTGGTTCAGTACGCCTTTTGACAGTGGAAACGGCCATAAAAGCGTACCAAACCGAACCGTACCGTACCACTCAGTGGAAACGGGCTATTATTAGCCCCCTTTTTTACAATTGGTGTCAGAGCAAAGCACTGTTGTCCAATGACTTACCTAATTAACCTAGTTACTCCTTTAAACTTTAAGCTGAATACTAGTATCTGGAAGAATATCTAGTCTAATATTATTTACCGTCATCATGGCAAAGAGAAAACAAATCAATTATTAGAAATGAGTTATTAAAACTATCATGTTTAAAGATCTTGCAAAAATCTTCTGTTGTTAAGCAGCACTTGGAAAATACATATTTATAAATTCACAGCAGGACTAATAATTTTTATTATACTGAATGACAATGATCAATATTTCACCCATATTATGACATTTTATTTGACACATCGAAGTACAAACTTTACTTGCATTAAATATCCTTACTATGTGTATTAAATTCACTTACTAACTAAATTTTATGTGGAGAGCAGAATGGGATGCCACATCCTTAACACATTGCAAGCTAGGTTTTACAAACTTGTCTGGGATGAAAATGCACCATGTGTGCTCTATTTTCAAATACATCAATGAACAACAGTCAATTATTCTGCTTATACTACAGTTCCCACTCCTAAAGCCACTGTTCAGATGTTGTATTTCAGACATTTGTCAGGTTTTTGTCCTTAAACTGCTCCTGTGTGTAGCACTAGTTTCTCCTCCAAAGCCTTCTGTTGTGTTTTGATCTGATTTGTAACTGTTGTAGCTGTGAAATCCCTCAAATCATTCAGTGTAGTGATATGGAGCTGTAATGCGCTCAAACCCTGCTGGAACTGCATTCATCTGAATATAACTGCACACCTTAAAATAAGAACGAATGCTCACTGGAAATGTGTGCTTTAGCCTAAATTTTAGTGAAACTGCGAAAACACTTCAACAAACCGTTTTGAGCTGAAATGAACACTAGGGGGCAGTATGAAGGATGAAACTGTTGTTCCTTTTCACACTAATGATATATTCAGGGACATATCTATGAATAAAGGGTTATTTCTTTGCAGTTTATTGCACAAAACCAAATAATCACCCCAAAACTAGTTTATGTAAGTTATTTGTGATGAATATGGTTGCATCACCTATCTGTTTCCATATGGATGCTTTCTCCTGGTTTTGTACTAGAAGGATGTGTATCTGAAACAAACAAAAATGCAACTTAAGTAACGCATTTCGGGTTTGCAATAATGTATACAGCACTCTCTAGTGGATTTGTCATCTGTAACGTACAACAAAAGCACCCTAAGTAATGTAGACAGTGCCCTCTAGTGGATTTGTCATCTGAAATATACAACAAAAGCACTCTAGGTAATGTGGACAGTGCCCTCTAGTGGATTTGTCATCTGAAACACACAATAAAAGCACTCTAGGTAATGTATATAGCACTCTCTAGTGGATTTGTCATCTGAAACGCACAACAAAAGCACCCTAAGTAATGTAGACAGCGCCCTCTAGTGGATTTGTCATCTGAAATATACAACAAAAGCACCCTAATTATTGTAGACAGCACTTTCTAGTGGATTTGTCCTCTGATATGTACAACAAAAGCACCCTAAGTAATGTAGAAAGCGCCCTCTAGTAGATTTGTCATCTATGCAGTAAAATGAGTCAGAAACAGACGTCTTTGGAAAGTTTCTTTACTAAGGGAAAGAAGATCAACTGATGGAGATCTCAAATGACGGTGGCCTTTTAAGGGCCGTTCGCATATCGCGTCTTTTCTAAAGTTCGCACAAGTTGGTTAGTTCCAATGGAGGTGCCTTCCAGACCAGACGCACCCGGTTGAATGAATCGAGCACACCATGAGTCACATGACAAGAATTGACCAATCAGCTTCAGCTTGTATGGAACATACACCTTTCGGTAAGACTAATTATCTCAGACAAACACAGAACACTAAAACACTGCAATGCTTTGTAATTTTTTCCAGAAAGTAATGTAGACAGTGCCCTCTAGTGGATTTGTCATCTGAAAAGTACAACAAAAGCACCCTAAGTAATGTAGACAGCACCCTCTAGTGGATTTGTCATCTGAAAAGTACAACAAAAGCACCCTAAGTAATGTAGACAGCACCCTCTAGTGTATTTGTCATCTGAAACGCACAACAAAAGCACCCTAAGTAATGTAGACAGCGCCCTAGAGTGGATTTGTTATCTGAAACATACAATAAAAGCACCCTGAATAATGTAGACAGTGCCCTCTAGTGGATTTGTCATCTGAAACGTACAACAAAAGCACCCTAAGTAATGTAGACAGCACCCTCTAGTGTATTTGTCATCTGAAACGCACAACAAAAGCACCCTAAGTAATGTAGACAGCGCCCTCTAGTGTATTTGTCATCTGAAATGTACAACAAAAGCACCCTAAGTAATGTAGACAGCGCCCTCTAGTGGATTTGTCATCTGAAATATACAACAAAAGTACACTTAGCAATGTATTTCAGATTCACAAAAATGTAATCAGCGCCCTCTAGTGGATTTGTCATTTTAAACGTACAATGAAAGCACCCTAATTAATGTATACAGCACACACTAGTGGATTTGTCATCTAATATGTACAATAAAAGCATTCCAAGTAATGTAGACAGCGCCCTCTAGTGGATTTGTCAAAACGTACCCTAATTAACATACATTATGAATATTCTCCTGCCTGAATATTCTCCTGCCTGCCTAAATTGCTGAATTTCTCCACAAGTTGAAATATTATGTCTTTAACTCGTACTTTTTCATCTATGTTAAGCTGCTTTGACACAATCTACATTGTTTAAAGTGCTATTGAATTAAAAATGAACTGAACTGAATTAAAAGCTGAAATGCCTGATTCTGTCGATCTGTGAATAATCTAGATTTGATGGTTAGCGAGGGCCCTGCTGATCCGGATCTAGTATTTCTAGCTCTCAGAGTGTTTTATTTCCCAGAGTTTCTGTCTGGATCGCCGATTCTGTGGCCATAGTTTTGCCCATCTGGCCCTGAGCGTGTGGTGGTGCGGCGCTGGGTGCAGCGGAAGTGCTGGCTCCAATCTGAAGGTGTCCTGGGTCAGGATTGGGCACTGTGCCCTCCATCACACCCATGTTGGCCGAATCCACACTGATGGGAACCATGTAAATGACCTGAGAGAAAGAGACATGCATCATTATATTCATAAAAATGTACATTCTGAATAAACATTTTGAAACATATACAGATGAGGACAGAATAGCTTGTTCTCACCTGTGACATTTTTAATTATTTATTAAATATTTCCCAAGTCTTTTTTAATTATATCTGTCAAAGCCTCCTATTTTTCCCTGCCAGGACTCTTCGCACACTTAAAAAAATACTTTTGCTGCTTGTTCAAACTGCTTATTTGATATGAGTTCAATTCATAAGATTTTATCTGGCACAACTTAATTGTTTTTATGTTCAGTCTACTTAAATTTATAAAAACGATTAATTTAACTTAATGAATTTGTGTTGGGACAACATGAAGGAATTGTGTGGAACCCATGATTTTTACAGTTTATTTTACCATTCAACATCAACCACAGAATAAATAAACGTTGATAAACTCATTAAATATACTCATTAAAGGGATAGTTCATCCAAAAAGGACAATTCTCACTATTTACTCCCCCTCGAGTGCTTCCAAACATTTATGAGTTTCTTTCTTCTGTTGAACACAAAAAAAAGATATTTTGAAGAATGTTGGAAACCTGTAACCATTGACTTCCATAGTCGACAAACAAATACTATGGACGTCAATGGTTGCAGGCTTCCAACATTCTTCAAAATATCTTCTTTAATGTACAACAGATGAAAGACGCGGTTTGAAACAAGTAAAGGATGAGTAAACCATTATTAAACCATTTATCACTCGATCCTGCTATCTACCGGTATTTTCCCGTATTTTGAATCTTTCCATGAGGGTGACAAATAATAAAGGTCATCAAACAGATGATCTGATTTGGGTTGGGTGTGTGTTTAAACAGACAAATACACATGATATATCTGTAAATATGTCCGTCTTGGCTTCTTTTATTTTAAACACAACAAATTTAGTCTTAAATGAGCCCTAAAGTGACACCTCTGTTATTTAATGTAATCAAACAAAACGTCAAAATGACAGATTAATTTGCTGTTCTTCAATAACTTTAATCAGAATGTATATTTGAACTACACAATGAAGAAAAAGTTCATGAGATTTGATAACTAGTTTTATTTTGTGTAGCCTATATTAGGCTATTATTATTCATTCAATAATTTTCCTTCGGCACAGTCCCTTTATTCATCAGAGGTCACCACAGCGGAATGAACCGTCAACTATTCTGGCATATGTTTTACACAGCGGATGCCCTTCCGGGTACAATCCAGTACTGGCAAACGCCCATACACTCTCACATTCACACACACACACACACTCATACACATTACGGCCAATTCAATATAGCTCATTCAGTTTCCCTATAGCGCATGTGTTTGGACTGTGGTGGAACCGGAGCAACCGGAGGAAACCTATACCAACACAGGGAGAACATGCCCAGACTCGAACCAGCGAGTTCGATATTAGTTTTGGATTGTCTCCAGAACAAACCACTGTTATACACTGACTTACCTAATTACTCTAACTTTACCCTAGTTAAGCCTTTAAATGTCACTTTAAGCTGAATACTAGTGCTGTATCTTGTTATTAGAAATTAGTTATTAAAACTATTGTGTTTAGAAATGTGTCGAAATAACCTTCAGACTCTGATCAAACAGCAGACATAAGACACAAAAGTCTATAAAATAAAAAAGACTATAAATTAATCAGAAAATAAATCAAGTTTCTAGAACAGAGAAAAGAGTTTGTTTACCTGAGTAGCGGCTCCTTCCTCTGAACTGCCTGATTCAGCCTGAAATCAACATAATTACACACATTAAATCTCTTATAAGCAAATCTTTATCTGAACATATGATGATATTAAGCAAACAGACTTACAATCACAGCCTGCTGGACAAACGAGTACACCTGAAAACAAACAACATCACCCACAGAATAAATAAACGTTGATATACTCATTACTATAATATATTACTAATTATATGAACATATGATCTCATACAGCCGTCCCCCCCACTTTTAAAATGTCTGCTACGCCCCTGCCTGTAACCATTGACTTCCAAAGTCAACAAACAAATACTATGGACGTCAATGGTTGCAGGCTTTCAACATTCTTCAAAATATCTTCTTTAGTCATCAACAGATGAAAGAAGCGGTTTGAAGTAAGTAAAGGATGAGTAAATGATGACAGAATTTTCATTTATGCTTGTGTGAATGCTGTTAAAGCGTGCAAAAGTGTACGATTAATCAATAATAAAAAATATTAAAGCAATAGAAAGTGTTTGACCTGCAGAGGGACGTTAGAGGGCAGGAGATTTGACATCTGCAGTGAAACAAAAATAATTAAAAAATCAGGACAGAAGTGGGGTTGATTCATGTGAGATGAAGACTGGTGATTAGTTTACCTGTCCCTGCAGAACTGAGGACTCAGGTGGGCCGGCGTTAATGACTGGGGCGGGGCTGGGGGCGGGTCCAGAGTTGGAGACTGGGGCGGGGCCAGACAAACCTTGAGAACGAACCTGTGAAGAGAATCAACCATGAATGACAACTGCAAACACAAACACCACAGAAACCCCAAACACTTTCAAAGTATACTTTAATTTAATGTCCACAAATGGAAATGTATCTTTCTCCTCACCACACAAATACATCAGCGCTCAAATCACACATATCACAGAAAACAGGCAACACTAATACATTCAATATCATCACATAAATCTTGAAACCCAGTATTTAAAGTTCTAATGGCAGTCAGCACTAATGACATTTGATACACTTTTTTTTTACTTGAGGTTGCCTAAAATGTCTTTTAAATGGCAAAAGCTGAAATTTTATATTTAAGGGATGTGAACAATCTTCATTGACATGAGCTTCCTGTTTAATTCTCATTAGATTAGTTTCATTTAGTTGTCTTTGTGTTTTAATTGCACTGGCAATTTTTACTGTTCGAAAGTTTTCGCTTTTTTTTCTTTTAACTGGCAGAAGGTCCAAACCATGCAATCATGTTAAAACTCACAACACCTTAAAGGGCACCTATGGTAAAAAATCTACTTTTAAGCTGTTTGGACAGACATATGTGCATGTATGGTGTATAGACCGTCATATTGGGGTGATATAAACACATCCAGTGCTTTTTTTTTTTTCAATTTAACAGCATAAAAAACGGTGGACCATATGGAGCGGTTTTCAAACCGACCGCAACTTTACGTAGGAGAGCGGTCCCCCCGCCCACCAATATTGATTGACAGGCGCATCATCATATCCTCAGTTTGTTGATTCACGTCCGCCATTTTCAGCGTGAGTCGAAGCGATATCACTAAAGGAACACTCTAGCTCTATTTTTAGATTAAGGCTCATTGGGCTCAACACAAGATCAATATTCTCCACATGATCGCTCTAATCGGAATTATTGGTTGTATCTTTAGGTAGGTTTGCAAACATGTGTACTTCTCATTGAGTCTACCTTATACTTCAGCCGTTTGCATTTCTTGTGATCCCAGAAGCTCCCTGTGATCTTAACTAGCATGCATTTTAGAATTGTAAACATCGGTTTCTATCAGGGTACACTTAAGTCGATGGCTGGGCGCCGCGGACCGCTGCAGAAACCTGTTTAGAATTCAAAAATGCGTGGCGCGACGATTCGGGACACTTCATGTTTCTGCCGCGCCACAGAGAGTGTCTGGTGTGCCGTGTCGCGGCTTTGAGCGGCGCATCCGGTGCCTCAGTCAAAGTTAATTCAGTGTGCGTGGTTATTAGTTTCTGTGTACAAGCTCGCCACTTGAAACTAGCACACAGTTGGCTGTAAAACTGTACAAAGACACAAATGATTTTGTACTCTCTGCTTGGTCTGTGTCCGAGTCATACATGTACGACTGAATGCTGATCCTCTCTCTCCGTCTGCCTGTCAGACTCTCTAACAAACGCAAAGTGGGTGAGCTCATGGCCCCGCCCCCTTGTTATGTTGGCGGGAAGCCGAAACTAATTTACATGTGAAGCAACACACCCATAAATCAGCGAACTGTGGACACGCCCCCAACATGACACTTTTTAACACATTATAATAAAAAAATCTGAATTGTGTGTTGAACTGAACCTAAACTGACACACTCAGAAGAACCAGAATATTGATATTAAATCAGAAAAAAGAGGTCAACTATGGGTCCTTTAAGTTAAATTTGGTAGAAAATTGCACTGATACCAGGATGCGAATTACAGGGCGGTTTGGGAGGGATTGACTCTCCTAATTAACGCTTGATATCCACTGAAGGACATTTATGTGGGGGTCAGCGCTTTAATCGTGAGAAACAGATTTCTCTGATCTGTATCTTAAATAATAATATTAATAATTAAAATAAGAGATAATCTGACCACAACTATAACGCCTCATACCATCGTGAATGCATAATCAGTCCACGCAAGAAAATAAAGTCTGAAACTTGCAGATCTAGAGCCCTGATAGATATTGTAAGTGTTCAAAAGACACTAAAATAGGTGTTTGTACCTAGATACATCCTTAAAGTCAAATTAGATGTGTAGCTTGACCTACAGTAACCTCTGAACCTCATCAGGGGATACTCATTCATTTTCCTTCAGCTTAGTCCTTTTATTTATCAGGGGTCGCCACTTGCTGTGAGACGACAGTGTTAACCATAGAGCCACCATGCCGCCCCTCATCAGGTCATACTGTGGGTCAAAATACCTTAAACATCCCTCAGAAACACTGAAAACTTGAATATGCTTTATTATTAATTAGATTTCATTCATATAGATACATAAATGTGACTAACTGAAGCAGGGGCGCCGCTAGACCCATCGCCAGTGTCCCAGTAAATGTATTGAGATATGACTTACTTCATATGCAAGTGTATTTATTAAGAGTGGTAATTCTGAAATAAAGACGTTATTCTCAACCGAATCAATGCTGGTGAAAGCAGTGTAATCAAAAAGCAAACTGACACATCTCCGCATGTGAACCCGCACGCCTCTCGCACATGCTTCTCTTCTAGAAAATGTAGTCTACGAACCATATTTCTCAGTTCTCAAGAATGTATCTCTGGGCACATACATAATAATCTGGCACCTGTATATTTTCCCCCAATTTCTGTTTAACAGAAAGAAGATTGTTTTTAACACATTTCTGAACATAATAGTTTTAATAACTCATCTCTAATCACTGATTTCTTTTCTCTTTGTCATGATGACAGTAAATAATATTAGACTAGATATTCTTCAAGACACTAGTATTCAGCTTAAAGTGACATTTAAAGGCTTAACTAGGTTAATTAGGGTAAAGTTAGGGTAATTAGGCAAGTCATTGTATAACGATGGTTTGTTCTGGAGACAATCCAAAACTAATATTGCTTAAGGGGGCTAATAATATTGTGCTTAAAATGAGTTTAAAACTATTAAAAACTGCTTTTATTCTAGCCGAAATAAAACAAATAAGACTTTCTCCAGAAGAAAAAATATTAGAGGAAATACTGTGAAAATTTCCTTGCTCTGTTCAACAAAAAAATATTTGACAAAGATATTCACAGGAGGGCGAATAATTCTGACTGTATTTCCAATGAGCCTGTGTTGAGTGTATCCAGTGGTGGAAAGAGTACTAAAACAATCATACTCAAGTAAAAGTAGCATTACTTGCCTAAAAATGCAGTGCGAGTAGAGTAAAAGTATCTGCTGTGAATATTACTCAAAGTATGAGTAAAAGTAGCCCTTTCAAAAGTACTCAAAAGTGGTGAGTAGTGACTATTACGCTGTTAAAAACTTCTGCGTTTACATGTAATTTAAGGATGTGTGTAAACGTAATATTCTGTAGTGCATTTAGTTATTGCCCAGCAGGCACACAACATCATAAGATGTTAATATTAGGTTAGATTTAGGTCGTGACATCAGGTGACCAAAATTTTAAGTCTAGCCAGCGTCTAAGGACAACGTTATTATGATGTCCAATAATGACATATTTGGTTAACTTTAGGTTGTTAGAAAGTAACCAAAATCCAACGTCGACCCAACATCTAAAACCAACATCATATTGACATCAAATACTGACATTTATTCATCAAGTATGGCAACCAAAATCCAACATCTGATAAATGTCAATAGTGGTAACATCCACACAACGTCAAGCTCTAACATCATTAGACGTTGATATTTGGTTGGTTTTAGGTTGGACGTTGACCTGACGTTGGGTTCTGACGTCAACTCGATTTTCATTTGCAAACAAAATGCAACGTCCCCACAGTGCTGGGGTACAACGTCAATCTGACATCATGTTGACGTCTTGTGCCTGCTGGGTGTTTAAGGCCATTTCGGTCATCATACAGTAAACATCCGTCTTCTTCTCATCAGTGACCTGCATCTAAACAGTCTCTGGGTCAATGCGTGTGAAGACTTTGGACATCTTCTTGGACACTTTTAATGCTTCCAAACAGTTTGCTGCGATTATAAATCACCCATGTCTTGAGGTAGTTCAGTATGAGGTGATTTACCTTCTATGTGTGATTTGATTGGACAGGAATCACAGGACTGATTTGTCTAATCCTCATAGACAAGAGAAAATAAAGTAGTGACTGCAGGCTGAAGGAAAGTATTGGAGTAAAAGTACTGATACTGCAGTGAAAATACACTCAAGGTAATGTAAAAGTACACATTTATAAAACGACTTAGTAAATTACAATAACTGAGGAAAAACTACTCAATACAGTCATTTGAGTATTTGTAATGTGTTACTTTACACCACTGATCTGTCATGTTACATTGTCCCTCACCTCTGTGTTATTCGCTGGTGGATTTTTCTGGATCTGTGTGTTTGTCTGTGCTGCGCTTATCGGGAGGAGCACCGTCTGAGGCCCGAATGGCCCCATCACCGACACCGGATACAGCATATATCTGAAGCCCTCAGGAACCGGGAACTAAACACAAAACCACTCACAATAACTGCTGTGCGTTCGTTTAACAGACATGCAGAAAAGAGAGAAACTCTGGCATCACAGCAGACACTCATTCATTTCCCTTCGGCAACTCTATTTCAGAGGTCGCCACAGTGGAATGACCCGCCAACTATTCCAGCATATGTTTTACACAGCGGATGTCCTTCCAGCTGCAACCCAGTACCGGGAAACACCCATACACACTCATACACTAGCCAATTTAGTTCATCAACTCCCCTATAGCGCATGTGTTTGGACTGTGGGGGGAAACCGGAGCACCCGGAGGAAACCCACGCCAACACGGGGAGAACATGCAAACTCCACACAGAAATGATCACTGACCCAGCCGGGATTCGAACCAGCGACCTTCTTGCTGTGAGGCGACAGTGCTAACTACTGATACTTGTACATTTGGTCCCCACAGCATAAGGCATACAAGGCACACACACACACACACACACACACACACACATACTCACCTGCGCAGTGTCCATAGTGAGGATTCCCCACACACACACCATCAGGAGGACCCTGGCCGTGTCTTGAGAGCTGCAGGAGTGTGTCATGATGGAGACTCACGGCCAGCAGAGCTCCAGACGCCGAATATAAAGAGCTCCAGCAGACGCATGAGGTGTGTGTGTGACGGAGAGAGAGAGACGCTCGGTCATCCTGCACACACACTTCACTCCAATTATACCAATTACAGACGCTCACGTAAGAGGAATCAGCCGCTTAACACACACATAACACTTAAAAGACACTTACAGACACTGTTGAGTAAATAAACAACACAGCTTAATGTCTTCAGTGTAAAAATGGCTGGATGACACACACTACACACTGAACACACACACACACACACCATCTCTCTCACACACATACAGTGAGCACACACACCACACAAACATGCACTTATGCTAAGCAAATACTCAGACAGACACATCACACACACACACACACACACACACACACACACACACACACACACACACACACACACACACATAAAACATACCAATACCCTCAAACAATGCACACACAACTGAAAACTCTCTCTCACACACACAC